>NC_029792.2:4686572-4705908 GCF_000816755.2 Arachis ipaensis
TATCTTATTTAGCTAACAATTAATAAATGTTAAATAAAACAAGTTATGACTATTTTTAACTGATTTTCTTTGGTTACCAAATATTTTCGTATCTATATTTTATTGGATTTATTATCTTCATAATTTTCAAATATTATCAACCCTAAATTTTTTTTATGGATGTATATTTTTCTTTTAATTCACTTTTTATCACTCGTTAATAAATAGAATATTATTCTATCTCCAAAATAGTAGATAATATGGACATTTGTCTTCAATATGAAAAAAAAAAAGTGCAACATATGGGATTGAAAGATCAGGGTGAATGATTCGGTGGTCCTCACTTGTTTTTTCACCAATTGTGGTGAAAACTTAAATCAACGGTTAGATCATTGTTAAATTTGATCCAACGGTGGGTTATATTTTGTCAATTATAATCAATTTTTTTTTGCAATTAATGGTATATGAACCACGGCCAATAGAATTTGTTATTTCCATAAAAAATTTTGCTGAATCCTAAATTTCACCCACACACAAAATTGAATTTCATAATTTCCAACTAGTTAAACACACAATTGTCTCCCTTCGTCAACATCAACATCAACATCATTATCTTCTTCTTCACTCTAATATTAATTCTGTTGATGTTCAACTATGCATCTCCTAAGTTTCATATTTTACACCCTTACAAGCTTATTTCTTTATCAAATTTATGGCGTATATCTTATCTCTCAATCTCTGCGAGGAAGCAATCTGAATCCCAATGTCTAATGAGGTAGGTTTTTCATTAATCTGAAACCCTAAGTCACACTTTTAGGATTAATTTTGATAGATTTCTTGCATCATGCCATCAAATACCTAGCCTAAAATTAGGTTATTTCTAGCATTATTTACTTATGTAATTAGATTATTATTTATCAACTGCAAGCAATGTTAAATTATTAACGACTTTAGATAAGGAGAAAACTGTCGAAACTGTATTCTTGTTGGGTGCATAGCATCGGTTGAAGACAGTCACCTATATGGGGACGATAGTGGCGACGAGTATTGTTGACTCATCGATTGTTCTAGAAATGCTCTCTTTTGCACTACCCGTTCCCATTATCTGAATTGTCCCCTGTTCGGTTTTGACACAAAATTTTCTAATTTTGTAGTTTTTGTTGTGGTGGACGAGAAGATAGTTTTTCTACATTACAGTGGTGGACCAAATCTAGCAAACTCCTCTATCTCCATGACTTAGCAGTAGACCAAAAAAGCTTCACCTCTATGAGATAACACTAACACTGTTCTTTGTATTTTTCATTTTGTCACTTCATGTTTAACTTATAATTTTTATTGATTATTCTATTTGTAATTGTGACTTCAACTAAAACTGGTTTTGATTTTAAAGTAACTACTACAATTTAACTTCCTGCAATAATGTGTTGCTTATTATGCTGCAAATTGAAAATTAGTTCCACTTTATCGAAAAACCTAACTAAGAATACATTATGCATTCATATATATCTTCAATTGTTTTTGAACTTATACAAATCTTGAGGAGGGGTTGGCTTCAAATCTCCTTGTGTATATAATTATCAGCTTTGCTGAAGTACTTTACATTAATTAATGCATTTTTCTTTGAAGGTAAATGATTCTGAGTTTTTAGTGAGTTAATGAAGTAAATTTCGCTCATAATACTTATCATTCATTGTGTTAAAGACAAATTGAAGGGCTTTGGTATAATTCTTCTGAATTGCATAATATGTAAAGCTTAAATGAGCTTTCTTTTAATATAAATAAATCAATTTAAATAAATATTATATTTTTCTTAATGCTATAATATAGATTATCAACACTGAAGTTATATAACATCTGATTTGAAACTGTTACATTGTTCTTTGTGACTTAGATTTATGTTTCTAAAATATTTTTCTTTATCTTCTTTCCCAGGTTGCACAGACACCAAATGTAGGGGTCAGGGTAAGCAAATTGAGCGAGTGTCACGTTTTTGCATAGCATTTGCACGACCAATTCATATATATCATTTTCAGGAAGAAGGCTATGCATGATTTTTCTTGTAGCTGTCATTTCGCCCATCTTCACCAGATACTCCCTTTGTAGAGTCAACAAGAACACATGGATTAATCAATAATTATAATTTGACTATGTGGTTATTGTCTTTTTTTTATGATATTGCAAACACATAAAGTTCAGATTTTTACTCTTGATACACTCCGTTGTTGAAGATGTATGCAAATATCCTTACTTGCACATCATTGAAGTCCATTGCAGGTGTTACCTTGAACTTGTTTCTCCCGCTCTGCACAAAAAAATATTTAATACAAGTTATGGAGACAAAGTAATGCAACTATATTATTGACTGTGATTGAGTTTAGCACAAAATTAAACAAGGTACCTTTGTGGTAGCATTGGTCCGACGAGAGCCTTGGCCTACACAATGCCTCTTCAACGGAGGGCTTTTCCTGGTTGGCCCCTGATTACCTACACTGTTAACTGTAGGTAAACCTGTTCCCTTCTCCTTTTTGGGTTTTCTAGTAAAAGGGGTCCTGAACAACCTATTCCTTATGATATTGGTGTAGGCTGGAGCTTGCACTAAATTCTCTTCAGTATTGGGAGCTATAGGAGAGATGTTATGAATTCCAGAAGGAACCAAGTTAGTTGGGGTTTTCTCTTCCTTGTTTGTGTAAACCAAATTGTCATCAGAATCAATATATATTAAATCTTCTGCAGGCTTCTCAGTAAGATCATTTTTTTATTCTTTCTCAGCCTGTAATTTCTCAACTGAGCCCTTCAGCTCTTTAATTTGAACTTGTTGCTCCTACAAGACAATGAAGCATTTGGCTTGATATAAATGTTTAAAAAATTTCAGAGAGCATTGTAAATGACAGGCCATTAAATAATAATAATAATCATTTTATTTTGAATTTTTTACCTCAAAGAGTCTTATCAGCTGCCGCATGAATTGCCTTGTTTCCATGTCCACTTGTTGGCACGTCCCAATGGCCAAACTCTCCTTAAACATCTGAAAGCCGTGTTGGGAAGGATCCAGGTGTTGCGAGCCTACGAAGAGCATGTTTTGTCCACCTCCAACTACTTCATTCAATTGTTGTGCATCATGCGGGGTCTCAATCGAAACTCCATTAGAATTGAAGTTTGCATGTGTCCCTTCTTTAGACTCTCCACGCAGAGACTCTATTCCATTGGTGTTGTCAACTTGTCCAACTTCCACCATTTTTTCTGGGACAGCATGGTCATGGTTGCTTTCAACCTTGGCAAAAGCATCACTACAAGCATATGGTGAACAATATAGTTAGATAAGTTAGTATACCTGGACCCAACAAATAAAAACTTATATTAAAATACACACTGAAGTTGCAATCTTAATGTTGTTACCTGCCGTAAACTTGTGAAACAGAGCCGGTGATGTCAAATGCCTCCAAGTTCAGGAATTCCATTGAAGAGTTTTTTCTGTTACTGGTTTTCCTTCTATGTGTAATAGTGAATTGTGAAACATATGTTATATAGGGAATAATATGGGATATAGGAAGTTGTATGGACTCATATTGGCGCCAAAATATGGTTGTGCAGAAAATTTCTGGACAAGGCACGATCATGTACGAATATTGAGCAATGCAGTTGGGAGGACAAATGCGAGAGATGGTCGCATGAGTTATGGTTGTCATAGTATATGATTACATAATGATAATAGCCTATTGTTTGATTATAATAGTTACTTACTATCGGATTACTATACAGCCTATGTGATACCAGTATCCCACACATCTGATCCTGTCTTTAATTGAGGGAGTATTAAATGAAGATCAAATAAAGTAATATAGAAAGAGTTTGCTAAATTTTTCTTACTAATAAAATAATATCATACAAGAATTTATTTTATAAGTTTATAATTTAAAATTTAGTATTTAAGATTTATAATTGGTTAAATATTTATTTAAAATGGTAAATTTTGATTGTCATTTAGTATTTTTGAAAGGGTTCACCTCTTGCCAAATTGTTAACTGTTAATTAATCTAATTTTATTATGTCTTATTTTTAATGTAATTTTATCTAATGTCTAAACTTACTATTAATTAAGCTAACGACACCTTAGTCTATACACTTCCACATAAGCTTTTTTAGGTCATTTAAATTCTTTAATTTCACTACCACCCACAGTTATTAGAATAAATTTCTAAGAAAAGGCATGATTTTTAATCAAAAATTCATATCATCACCACCCAAAAGCTTATGTCAAGGACAAACCAGACCACATATATGTCCACAACTTTGCCAATACAGCCTGGGCGACTGGTATACAGGTACAACCTCAACAAACACACTCAAAAAAGAGAGAGCATGCAGTACTATTTGCTAAGGCTCACAAAAGAGACAAAATTATGTCACACTCATTGGCAGTAATAGGACATTAGTGTCTACACATGTGCTTTTCTAATTTGGCGAATTTGTGTAGCCATGTGTAAGCAAATAAGGTGGCTGAAGTCGAAAAGACACATACACTCCTCAGTAGTAAATCACCCCCACAAAAGAATGCGTACGCAGTAGAATGCAAGGATCATCGATTGAGCCATTTTCAATATGGAGGGGAATAACACATTGATGGATATTCTGCTGTCTGAGATACGACTACTCTGGGAAAAGGTTGACGACATTGAAAAAAAAATTGATACGCAGATAAACGCCCTGGCTCACGTCGAGTCTATCCTTCTTGCCAACGGTGACTCAAGTAGTGGGATCAAAGGAGGGCGGATGAAGAAACAGAGAATGAGGTCACCTCATCCAGGTGTGTTCAGTGAAGGTGCCACTGAGAGGGTCCAACAACAACTAAAATCAGCATCTACTACCAAACTCAAAGCACAGGAAAAAAATTTTAAGCTCACGGATAAAGAAACGGACCTGATTACCTTGCTTACTGATGTTGATGAGGACCCAAAGGAAGTTTTTGAAGTCAATACAGTTGATATGCCACCTCCAAAATCTATTAACAGGGTGGTAACTCCAAGGAGTCACGTGATTACAACCATGTCTTTATTTTAATCATATTTAAATTATTTTTTACTCATTTTTCACATTGAATTAAACCGATGCACATAGCAATCTTGCTGTAAGGTGCAAAAAATATTAGAATTGAACTAATAACTAAAAATATTCTCATCATTAAAGAACAATG
Source organism: Arachis ipaensis (assembly GCF_000816755.2). Lineage (NCBI taxonomy): Eukaryota > Viridiplantae > Streptophyta > Magnoliopsida > Fabales > Fabaceae > Arachis > Arachis ipaensis. Next base: position 4,691,743 of record NC_029792.2, read on the forward strand.
AAATGAGAGCACATAGTTTAAAGCACTATGTTATTAACATAAAAAGAAACCTGTCATAGAAATAGTCACAAAGATGATGATAGAGGATAACAAAAGACTATTTTACATTATTTTCTTCTATTTTTAGAGACTTCAATGTGTGATAAAATAATTAACTCATCCCAATTTTTCAAAAATTGAGATGAATTAAAAAAATTGAGTGACTATTTTTTACTAACAGGATGCATTTTTGTAAGTCTCTTGTGTCTCATACTAGTAAAAAAGTAACACTTTAAAATAGAAATATAATCACAAAATAGCAGACAACTTAGAATAATGGATTTAAAAGAGTCCATTGTTGTCTTTGTATGATCTATCACTAACTAACCTGCATAGCATAACTAATGAATGAATTGAAGTTAAAAGGATTGAGTTTTGCCATTGTATGATCTACCACCAACTAAATTACATAACATTACTAGTGCATGAATTTGAATATCCTTGTTATTATATGAAGAGTAATATAAGATCCAAGCATTCAGACTTATGAAACACTAATACCCTAAACAAAAGACAAGATGAAAAAATCCCTCAAATTTTAACATAAACACCATATTTATTCCCAACTTTCATCTTTCATCTTTCATCAATGTAGCCTAAAATTGGTAATCAGTAACTACAAAAAATCAATTAGACATAATTAAAAGTTAGAACTTAAACCCAATATACACCAAATTAGACAGGATTAATTTCTCACATTTGTGTTGTATTTAAATAGAAGATATCCATATTTCAAAAAGACAAAAAAAAAACTAAAGGTTAAATCAAAGGTAATTTGAGCTGGAACAAGTAAATAATACGTAATACACATTACAAATTAAATGAAACAAAAATAATATAGGACTAATTAATTTCATTGACTCCATCGTCCTCATTTCCAAATTCATAATTAGAGTCATAGGAAAAACATTTTCGATTGCATTTTTCATTGAAAGTAGGGCTGCACATGGATCGGATAATATCCGCATATCCGCGGTAATTATCTGCATCCGATCCGAATTTTGCGGATATTATCCGATCCGTAGAGCCATCGGATCGGATCCGCACTATGGTCGGATCGGATTGCGGATTTGGCAGTGATATCCGCGGATCCGATCCGCAAATCCACATATCCGCACATCTCATATAAATAGCATAGTTTAAGAAAGTAAATCCTAAAGGGAGACAATTGTGTGTTTAACTAGTTGAAAATTATGAAATTCAATTTTTTGTGTGGGTGAAATTTAGGATTCAGCAAAATTTTTGATGGAAATAACAAATTCTATTGGGCCGTAGTTCATATACCATTAATTGTAAAAAAAAAAAATGATTATAATTGACAAAATATAACCCACCGTTGGATCAAATTTAATAATGATCTAACCGTTGATTTAAGTTTTCACCACAATTGGTGAAAAAACAAGTGAGGACCACCGAATCATTCACCAAAGATCAGAGATAGAATGTTAACACTCATGAGATTTTTGGTTTTTGGACAGGTGATGACAGTTAAAATGTGTAGTTATAATAAACGTTCTTTACATTTTTTGGTCAAATAGAGCAAGTCATAAAACAAGAGGAGCCCAAGTAATTATAACTAGGCTTTGTTAATGGGCTCATAAACAAGTCAATTTTGAGTACCAATATACATGTTCAAGTCCATCCAGCCTCATGATCTCCACATTAAAATGAAAATAAAAAACTCTCCAAAAATGACTTGGGCTGGGGAACTAACAGCTTCTGTTGCTTTGGGCCGGGTTGGTTGGCTGGCCCAGATCCAAGTCCAAAAAAAAAGAAAATAAAAACTTTGTCCAAAAATATAAAAAAAAAATTTGAAAAACAAAACGAAAGAAAATATATTGAGAATCACTGGAGTAATTCAAGAGCAATTTAACCATATAACATTGCATGGGTAAAAATAAAAAAACCTAGTTTCTTTAAAATCTATATTATTCAAAAAAAAAAATAATTTAAATATCCTTATGTGCAAGATTGGTGTAAATAATAATATTTGAAAGGTTCAAGTAGCTTATTCTAGGGTGAGGCTAAAAAAGTAAAAGGTTAACTTTGTGTAAAATAATTTGACATGATAAAATTCTTCATTTTATAGAAAGATTATTATGAAAGCAAGGGTCCAACATTATGACTTGCTTCATCTCTTCTCACTGTTTTAACTTTTATATTATAAAAGCCAGCATTAAACTAGCTAGAAATCATTTCATCCTAATACATCCAATAATTTTTGTTAAAGAAAATGTCAGGTCAATTCCTAAAAAAACATATTTGTATTTTCTGGTCTTGTTAATAACAAGCATTTACCTTGACACAAATAATTAAGAATCCATTAAAAAAATTTATAACCATAGAACACATGTATTTGTATTTATTATAATGATTCTTATTTTATTTTTAACTAATTAAGTTGTGAATTGTGATATAAGACTACACACCAATCACATTTCCTAACTTATTAATTACAAGGTTGATAGTCTAACAACCAGCAGGAGTTACCATCAAGTTACACAACTAAGTAAATAAGTAAATAACAAATATTCAAATAATAATATAATTAGTTTATTTTAATTTTCTTTCTGACAAAAAATTCGTACATAATTTAATTGAATTCAATGCGAGTTAACCTTAGACCTAGAATATACTAGTCTATAGTGTTATAGTCTATGGTTGTCGCTATCAAACACACCCCATTCATTTCACTTGGTTATTTTCCCGGCAACACCTCAGAAACCCTAATTTCCCAGTTTTGCACCGTTTCTCACTGAATTCAACGCTTTCCGTTCCCTCTAAAAATCAACTCTGACAATTCTCCATAAATCGAATCCTCCTTACTGAAAAGTTTCCTTTTTTTGTTTCCGGTGTAAGTTTAGCTGATATCGTCAGCTTGGGTGTGCGTGCGCTTTGTGGTTTTTTTTTTTTTTTGGGTGTTTGTGGTTGAAGGTCCTTCAATGGCGGAGGACCGGAAGAATGAGGGAAGTGACTACAGTTCGGAGGAGGAAGGAACTGAGGATTACAGGCGCGGAGGGTACCATGCGGTTCGGATTGGGGATACATTCAAGAATGGATGCTATGTGGTTCAGAGCAAGCTTGGTTGGGGCCATTTTTCCACCGTGTGGCTCGCTTGGGACACTCAGAAATCGGTGCGTGCTTTTGTTTTTTTTTCATCAGGGAAAAAAGATAGATATAACAAGAAAAAACAATTGATGGAAAATGAATTTTTTTTTTCAATTCTACTTTGGACGATTAGTTAGTAGCTTGGAAGAAGCCGAGTTGTGTTTTAATTGGGTTCTGGCTTTAAGAATGATTGGCATTATTTCAATGGAAGAGGACTTTGTGGTAAGTTTAGGATTTCCTATTTTATCTGAATTTTTCTATGGGAAAAAATTTTCTAAAAGGATTTTATTCCAATTGTCATTGAAACAGTTTTCATCAGTGTTCTATGTTTGGCATTCTAAAGAAATATATAATTCTTAATTGTTAGATAAGATAGCTAGATTCTGCTTCTTAATGCTTTGTTTTGCTACAGAAGTTGACAAAACTTTGTAATCAGTTGTTCATATTATATTGCCTTGTTGCTTTTTTTACTGCGATGTTGTTATGTAGATTGTAATCTGTGGCTATGTTATTCTTCAATTTGGAACTATATGAATTGATGTGGGCGATTATTTGTCTTCAGAGATATGTCGCCCTAAAAATTCAGAAGAGTGCTCAGCACTACACTGAAGCAGCAATGGATGAAATAAAGATTCTCAAACAAATTGCAGATGGAGATCCACATGACAATAAATGTGTTGTGAAGCTTTTGGATCACTTCAAGCATTCAGGACCTAATGGCCAGCATGTCTGTATGGTTTTTGAATTCCTTGGGGACAATCTTCTGACTCTTATCAAGTATAGTGATTATCGAGGAGTTCCCCTTCCCATAGTTAAGGAAATCTGCTTCCATATTTTGGTGGGTTTGGATTACTTGCATCGTGAGCTTTCTATAATACACACTGATTTGAAGCCGGAGAATGTCTTGCTTCTGTCACCACTGGATCCATCTAAGGATCCTAGGAAATCAGGCATTCCACTTATTGCTCCAAATACGAAGGAGAAGATCAGCAATGGGACCATAAAAGACGAAAAAAGTTTGCATGCAGATTTGACCAAGAACCAGAAAAAGAAAATGCGGAAAAAGGCTAAAAAGGCAGCTCAAGCTTGTGTTGGGATGGAAAGTCCCGAGGAAGCCGAGGAGGATGGTAAAACACCTGAGCAAGATGAATGTAGTAAAGATGTGGAACTAAGTTTAGAATCCAGTGAAGTTAATGGTTCTGTGGGCAAAGATGAATCGACAAAGGCTTCTGAAACCAAGGATGATCCCCAAGGAAGCCGTGGTCAAAGGAAATCTGAAAGAAAGAAGTTACTTGCCTCTGCTGATCTTAAGTGCAAGCTGGTTGATTTTGGTAATGCGTGTTGGACTTATAAACAATTCACAAACGATATTCAGACGAGGCAGTATAGATGCCCTGAAGTTATTCTCGGATCAAAATACTCAACTCCAGCAGATCTATGGTCTTTTGCGTGCATTTGCTTTGAGCTTGCGACTGGTGATGTTCTTTTTGATCCTCACAGTGGTGACAACTATGACAGGGATGAGGTGATCATCTGTTTTAGAATTGAAATTTACTGATTGGCTTCATTTTTTTCATATCATTAGCTTATGACTTTGAAAACTCTCTTTAACTTAAATCGATGGACTACTTTATTGATGTTTCAGAATTTTCTTTGCAGGATCATCTGGCCTTGATGATGGAGCTTCTCGGAATGATGCCCCGCAAGGTAAGCATGTCAACGTCCAAGTTGTTAATAATATAATTCAAATTGCATCATGACATAACCAAGAAAAAAATATATATACAACATACCTAACTACCTACTATTGGTTGTTTCTACATGTCATTCAGTCATTTCATTATGGACACTACTTTCCTTGTCCTATTGCTGGTGGATATTTTTCTTTCTTAATGACATCTGATACCAGAGAATGAAACAATATGTTGGTTTATTGCATTTCTTTTTATATTTTAATTTTGATATTCTATAAGTGTGAAGTTATTTGTACCATCAACCAATTATACACACTACACACATACAGACAATTTTTGTGATAATTATTGCAAGTGTGAAACCCTTTTAGTTATATAAATGGAATTTTATTTTTAATTGTCAGTAAGTATCAATATTTTGTTTGTTCCCAACTGCTAAGAGCAAATATTTCCTTTAGATTGCATTAGGTGGCCGTTATTCGCGCGAGTTTTTCAATAGATATGGTGATTTGAGGCACATCCGTCAGTTGCGGTTCTGGCCTCTTAACAAAGTACTGATGGAGAAATATGATTTCAGCGAGCAAGATGCAAATGACATGGCTGGCTTCATTATTCCATTACTGGATTTTGTCCCTGACAAGAGGCCAACAGCAGCTCAGTGCCTTACTCATCCATGGTTGAGTACAAGATCTCGGACTCTCAAACCTTCGTCCACACCTGTGCAACCGGGGGCAAAAGATGGAGAGACATTGGAAAAGACAAAGGAAAAGGCTGAGCTGGAAGCTGTGGAAGTTGGCATTGGGAATATAGCTATTGATGGAGCTCCAAAGCCAGTTGAAATGTCCCAAACTATACAACAGTTGTCAAAATAAATAGAAATGCATCCTGTTTTTGTTTATTTGGAAATGCAATGAAGGGCCCTTTGATGAGTGATATTCATGGAACTGTTGTATTAGACCTTATATGAAGTAATGGGTCCCATATCAGATTTGGGGTGAGGTATTTTTTGAAGCTTTGAATTTCGGTAGCCCTTGATTGGATGAGGCATGGTGCATGGATGTCCTTTCTGATGTGCTGCAGTAATATTACCTTTTGAGGCCTTCCCTTATTCCAGAATGGCTCAGATAGCTTCCTTCACATTCAACATAAAATGTCTCGGGCTGTAAACACTAATGTCCTTTATTATTTATTTTTATTGAGTTCTCCCCATAAACTTCTTCCTAGATTAGGTTTTTCTTTTTTCCTTTTGAAAATGTTACTTGTGAGGGGTTTGAATTGTATATCTGAATGAGTTATATCCGTTAATTCTTGATGTGTTCATATCAGAATTTGTTGCTGAAGACTTTGCCCCCGAATACGATTTTTTTTTTACATTAAAATTCATACAAAAGCTTCATCGTATGCAGAGATATCATATATTTCGAAACTTTAGTTTCTTAGCTTGTTTTAAAGAGGACTCTGAAAAACTAACGGGTTGAGTTGTTTCGTGACTGCAATTATCCGAGTGACTTGGTGGATTTGAAAAAATAACGGGTTGGGTTCGGATTTGTTGGGGCTTCGTTCCAAATATCAGACTACCAGACTCGCAACTCCAAGTCCAAGATATTAGTATTATGACTAGTATTATTTTAAATTTTATTGTTTAACTTAGTTAGACTTGGTTCATAAAAAGATTTAGATGTATAATATTACTCTTTTTTTTGTGTACTAACAACATAATTATTCTATTTTCCCCAGATTTGGTTAGTAAATGATCATGATAATACACAGCATTCATTGGGAATATTAGTCGTACTTAATTTCCACATAAAAAAAAAAGATTGGATCGATCCTGTACCGTGTTTGGATGTCATTTTTCTAATCTTGCCCATTCCAATATTCCACACACACCAGCACCCTAAAAAATTCCCAACTAAAATGCTTCTTGCTGGGGGAGTGTTCAACTTCCTGTCTTGATGCATATAGCGTGAATGTGTATTGTTTTAGCACGTACGGGCACGAGCAACAACCAGATGTAGGATCTCGATGGCTGATCGTCGATTATGACTATTATAACCACTCTGAAATCATTAAACAACAAAACAATGCTCTACTCCCTTCCTAAATAAGAATGGAAACCAATTCTTGCCGATTGATTGGTAATTGACTAATGCCGGTAATATTGCACACACTTTCCAATTCATTCTGGATGGTCCTCATGCACAATCACTGCATTCATTGAGTGCTTAGTTTTCTTCATGATCTGATATCACCTGAAAAAATAATTGCATTGGGAAGTCATTAGAAGCTTCATATATATGCAATATATTTGGGTTAAGGATGTTATATAGACAAATGGCTTAAATGTAACTTTTGGTCCATATAGATATACGTTGTTTTTATTTTAGAGTATTACTACAGGGGCTAATAAGTTAAAAGGTAGTAGATATTATTACCTAATTTTTGAAGTTTCTTCCAATCAAAATATTTTCCTTGCCTTGAGGTAGAAATACATAAGGAAAAAAGCAACAACAGCACCGACAATTATTCCAGCTGTCGTCAGCCAAAATGCAAACTGCATACAAATTCAAAAATTTAGCTATGTTTGTAGGACTTTTTTGTTTCTTTGAGACCAAGTGACAACCATTTGCAAGAAGAATCAAGAAAGACATGCATGAAATATGATTTCGGAAAACAACATACCACATGCTCTTCAAGATATGACTTCAGGTTCATGCCAAATATACCTGAAATCATGAAAAATAATCAGTCTGATGCATTTGATATTCATGTAGCATTTGATATGTAAGCTTGCATGTTTATTTGTGATATTTCATTCAACCTCAAAATTGAGCAGCTGAAGATCCTAAATATTAACAGCCCTTGTCCTTGATAGGGTAGAACATTAAAACAAAAGAATTTTGCTGTTATCATGGTAGTAATTTATGAAGGCCAAATGCATGCTCATATGTTTTAGACTAACTTCAGAATTTTAACATAACAAAATTGTTAAACGATTTTATGAACAGTCTGCAACTGGATGTCAAGCTTTAATCAAACTGAAGTTTGCTGGAACTCTTGGTTAATTTTAATGCTTAATGTGAAATCATTTCAATTAACTGGTTTATGTGGTCTTGGGTGTGATTAGCTAAAATAAATGCTGGTTAGCACATGGACGGTTTTGGTAGAACTCACTGTACAAACTATATCAAACCATTGCCAAAAATCTGTACCTGCTACAAGTGCACCAACTGCCACACAGAATGTTCCTACTTGGAGAAGCAGTTCCACTCGGCTAACCTCAAGCCTTCGTGAGCTGTCAAATGCAATCAAATTTGTTGGAACAAATAGTGTCAGTAAAAGCAATGATTGCAAACTGCCTAATCCCCTGTGACAAGAGTGAATTGAGGGCCAAACCTCAAACTGACTGCTATAGAATCTTCCATTTCCCTTGCAGAATCAAGAAGCCTTTCAGCTTGACCATGACAAGATTCACATCTGAAAGTACGGTTAGAAATAGAAATCAATTTTTCAATGAAATCAATAGTTATAAAGTAATTTGTTGAAATCATCAACTTTTAGGGAGTTTGAAAGCTTCATGAAACTTGTTTCCTAATGTAGATTCCTTTAAAATATTTGTAACTAGATTACATAGCTTTATGAATATCCATGAGGTTGTAACATGCAATGGTAACCAACAGCTTAAGATATTGGTTTCAAATTGTTTACATGTAATGCACCAATTAGGATTGAGAATAACCTTTGAAGATAATTTTCAAGAAGCATCTCAATTTCCTCCTCCTCCTCTACATATCACAAAAAAACAAGTAAATAAGAAGAAAGGCAAACGAGAAGTTATGTTATAGGTCAACAATAGAATGTAAGACCTATTTGAAGTCAGCAATAACAAAACTGCATCAAATAGCTTACCTTCGGCAATCTGCTTCTCTAAGGGTACAGAGCATTCGACCAAATTGTCTCCTTTTGTAACCGTGCAGTTTCTTCCCATAATACATATACGGCGTATTTCATGGGGATCTTCCAAAAGGTCGAGCAGCATCTGCCTAAGAGCGCCAGCCCTAGAACCTAACTCAACCTAGCAAATATGCATGAAGGAAATAAGCAACTATAGAGATGAAAAATGATGGCTTATTGGGGAGAAAAACTACAGATTAAATTTTACCAAAGTTTGTTTGCTAATACGAAGTTGCTCCAATATGTCACCCGTTAATCGATTTGGCAAGGCTTCAAGAAGAGCCTGCACCTGGAACAAGAGGGAGAGAAAGAAAGTTGAAAAAATATTATATTTCCAATCAAGGAGGGAATCCCGAGACTTAAAATGGTGGAAACTTATGGGTCTGCTATTAATCCCTACTACAGAAAACCAATATAATCGGAAAAGTATTTCAGCAAGACTTTCTAGCTTGAAGTATGCAATGCTAAACATATCATATAAAGCACCACAAAATGAGCTTTATATCACTTTTCAGATGTAGTGGAATGCATGCATGAAGTCGTTGGAATAGATCACACAAGAAGTAATAGATAATGCAAGGAATTTATGCCAGTTCTGGTTCGGAAGTAGGTTTTGAAATAACTCCCGTTAATGTATTTTATAAAAACAACCTATGATAATAAAACAGGAGGCAAAAGATAAGAAATATGATAATAATAAAAGCTGTAAGCTAACAGACAAAAATTACAAAATATACTCGAACATTTAAGTTTAGAAATACCAACTTATGATAATAAGAAGACAAGGAACAACAAAGAAACACATAAATGCAAGAACACATACACAACTCCAACATGAAAACTCAGTTACTCACTGTGTTCCCATACTCACTCGAGGTTCTAAGTCCATCAGTCTGCGCTCTAAACGCTGTATTCTTGAAAGCAATGCTGCTTCAACAGCCTGAAAGTTCCCCGGGTTGGGATAGGTCCAGATTCTTAAAATTAACATGTTTGAGAAAAATATGAATACATTTATTAAATATCCCTCTGAAAAGGAAACTAAGAAATCTTCTAAGATTATAGGATATGAAATAGAGGATTTCCATCTATTTTGTAGTGGGTGTAAATTGTTTAGAGTTTAGTGGGAAGGCTCCATGTATGTGATTTGTCTAACAGTTTAGTGGATGGCAGTTCACAGCCGCTTGATTACAGTGCCACCACAAATGGATGCCTCAGTAACATAAAAGAAATCAAAAGAAAACTCTTAGGAGACACAGTCACTGCTGAAGAGCCAAGAAATGGTTAGGTTCTCCTATCTGTATACTTTGTGTTTACAAACATCCACTACAGTACGAAACTTACTTTTACCTTTCCAAAAACTATGGCCATAAAGATCTACTGAGCTATAATTCTGAAATTTCTCCAACCGTTCAGTTTTGGTTTTTCTCCTTATCCTTTTCAGTACTATGTATGTAAGTATGTTAAATGAAAGTAGCAAATTTCAGACAAACCTCGAGTTCAAATGGCATTGATGGCCCTCCATTACTGTTCTTGGGGTTCAACCTGGGCAACAATGACTCCAGAAAAGCTTGCCCTCCTTTACTGATAAATATCAGCAGAGGCAGAAGTTTGGGTTTAGTGCACTCAAATAACTTTATCCATGAAATGATGACAATGATGCAACCATAATATATTAATTTGGAATTAAGACATTACCGATTATAGTCAAATATAAGTACACAATCTTTCATTGCTATTGCTCGAAGGGAGCCCAGATTTAGAAGTATCGCATACTCACGAACCTAACACAAGACAAAGAACTGAAAATTAATTGATATAAAAGGCAACTTCAATAAGGCTACCATCCTGGATTATTTGATAGAAGCAGACAACGCGGCAAAGCCATATAAACTTTACAAATTATATCATGGAGGACAGAGCACTCCATGACATCTTCATGAAACTTGAATGACTGCATAAACACACACCACGAAGTATTACTAAATAGCGAGGATGTAAACAAAAGAAACTGTACCAGCAAAGAGGGTACCGAATTCGTCAAAAACAAAGACGGATCCACACTTCGAATGTCCCGAGGACGAAGACCTGAACCATCATCAAACAGAACAAAGTGATCACAGCATCAGCGTGCAAATACATCTTTGCAAAATAGCAATGGTTCATTCAGAAACAACTGTTATGCAAACTATAACTACGTTACATAAACAAGCTTAACATGAGTAAATGAACTGATATTTATTTTCCGCTAATTGCAGCCTTAGGCGTAAATTTATCCATTTAACTCACCACTTGACTTCAACAATTGTCTCCTATTGATTTTTCTTGTCGATACTGTTCCATCTGATCTCACTTCCACAACCTTCACAAAGCAACAAAACAGCAGAAGAATCACATGAGCAAAATGAAACCAAGAAAAAATGAAAAAAAAAAAAAAGCAAAAAACTGCATAGAAGCTTCAACAAAATTCTAGAAGCTTCCAATAACGCTTAACATAGTTTCAGAAGTTAAAAGGGAGCTAATGATAAGAACGAACTTCGTAAACCGGTTCTCGAATTCCAAGCGAAAGAGAGTCGCCGGAGGAGGGAGTCGCAACTCTCGGAGACTCAAGACGGTCAGTTTCCGAAGCAGAGGTTCGGCTCCGAAGCTGACCGTTTCCGTCATCCTCAGAAGCAGCTTCGTCGGAATCAGAGACGACTGTTTCGGCGTCGCTCCATTGCTTCTCCTCTGTGGATCTGGCGAGGCATTTGACGACGTACGGCGCCAGAACCTTCAGCTTCAGTGCCGGAGCCAAAACATTGCTCCGGTGGAGTAGATTCACGGAAGGAAGACACGGCACGTCAAAAGCACGCGGTTCGGCGAGATCGGAGAAGGCGGCAAAGTTAGTTGGAGCGAGCAGAGGTTGTTGAGAACGGAACCGCAGTAGGAGCGGCCATCTCAAAGCCATGGTTTAGTTTAAGTGCGGTTATGGTTATGGCTATGGTTATAGTTATGGTAGTCGTTCATGCCGTGCAGGAACGGAGTAGTTGGAGGTTCTGCACTTCAATCGGTGTCTGTAACGATCAAAACGAAACGATGTAATAAATTATCCAGTCAGTTATTTTCTTTTTATTATTTTAATATATTTCGAATTATATTTTATTCATATTCCAAATTTCCAATGCAAAGATAGCCAGGAAAAATAAGGGGAAAAACTGAAAAAGGACATAATTTATTTGTGGCTGGTATTTGCCGTTGGATTCAGGTGCAAGGTCCTTCTCGAGTTATCATTTTTATTTTTTTTTCTGGAAAAAGAAAATAGCTGGGCCTTTTGGGCCAGAGGCCGGCCCAACAATGAACTTTAGAAGAATCAATGAAGAAGATACAAGCTGGTTTGGATGGTGGTGTTGACGATGCTACTGAATTTCTGATTCGATTTGCCGGTAAATATTTGAAATTGGAGGGAACTGCGAGCAAGGGCGAAGCTGATGGCGGTTCCAACAGATCCTGCCATCGAAGAAGAGGAGGAGCACGGTGGTCCGACGCACCATCCTTCTGCTCCGCTGGATGAGGTTATCATCAACGCCTCTGATTGAGTTTTTATTTTTCTTCTCTTTTATTCCTCAATATTACAAAATATCATTCCAGTTATGTTTGAATCCATTCGATGAAATTAATTTTATTTCTTCAACTGTCTTGCACTAGTATACTGTGTTCTTGCTTTAGTTTGAAATGAAAATACAAAAAAAAGGAGGAGGAGGAGGAGTAGTAATACTGGAAATGAAACTAGGATTGTTGCAATAGCTGGTTAGGGTTCTTCATTTCTTACACGGCGATTGCTTTAAATTACTTTTGATGCAGTCTTTTGACATATCAACAACAGTTGATCCGAGTTATATAATCTCCTTGATAAGGAAACTGCTGCCGTCGGGTTCTGCTTCTCAGACTGCACCTAAACGAACTTTGAGTATTAGTAATGAAGAAGAAGGGGCTCCAGTGTCTGCTGCTAATGATAATGATCATGAGCACCTCAATTCATCCAGTTATAAATATGAGAACATGGATGTTGATGATTCTGGTGAAGTGTTTTGTCAGCAAGGAGAATGTGATGGTACCAGTAATGCAGGTAAAGAGCAGGACTGGGAGGAATATGGTTGCATTTTGTGGGATCTAGCTGCCAACACAACACATGCAGAACTCATGGTATGTATGCTGTCATCTATTGGTTTAATTAATGACATGCCCAAGTCTGGATTATGTTTATAATACTTTGTGCATTTCAACATTTTTTATGTTGTATGAATTGAGATGAAGCAGTTTCTTTTATAATCTTATAGGTGGAGAATCTCATACTCGATGTGCTTTTAGCAAATCTCCTTGTTTGCAAGTCCCCACGTGTTACTGTAAGTCACTGTTAATATATGACATAATTAATGCATTTTTTTACATGGTTTGTGAAAAGTAAAATTATCAGGTAAGAAAGAATTATCTAATACATCTATCAATGGTTAATTTCATGTCACAGGAAATTAGCATAGGAATTATCGGAAACCTGGCCTGTCATGAAATTCCAATGAAGCACATAGTTTCCACAAATGGATTGATTGAGATCATTGTGGACAAATTGTTTATGGATGATCCTCAATGCCTTTGTGAAATATGCCGGTATGTTGCAGTTTTACACAATTTGGTTTGACTTTAGCTTTGGTTGTCCAACCACTTTATAGTTTTATTTTCTTTTTGCTAATTAAATTTGCATTATTTCTTTCTATTTCCTTATTGCCTAAGTTTCGTGGTTTTCATGTTATTTTCACTCTATGCTTTTACAGTGTATAACTTGTGTGTGAAAGAAACATGCTCCAAGTATATCAAATGTTTCTTTCCTATTCTTTTTTGATAAAAATACATATGTTTGTTCCGGCTGAACTAATTTTTCCTTGTTATTTTTAAGATAAACTCAGGCACAACAACCATGTGATTAGGTGGGAAATTACACTTTAATTTATTTTTCTCGTGATTTGTTGCATACTTTAAATTAGGTATCATACTATAACTTTTATTTGTTCCAAAGCATGAAAAAGAATTCAATTTTTCAGTGAATTTTAATTCTTGATTTTCCAAACACTCAGGTTGTTGGCTGTGAGTCTTCAAAGTGGTGAATCTGTTGCATGGGCTGAGGCATTGCAATCTGAATATACACTGTGCCAAATATTATGGATTGCAGAAAATACGCTGAACCTTCAGCTTACAGAAAAGGTAATAAGCACTCTGTATTAATCCATGGTAATTTTGACTGATTTTCATGTTGTTTATGATTTTTGAGAGCATGTTATTGAGTACCTGCACAAGAAACTTAAAACATTTTGAGAGGAAACTATTTGTTTTATTCCATTGC
>NC_029792.2:4705930-4708446 GCF_000816755.2 Arachis ipaensis
CCGAGTCAGAATGTAAGTTCATCTAATCAATAGCTAAAACTGTTCTACCGTTTGACAGAGCATTGGACTTATATTAGCAATATTAGAAAGTCAGCAGAAAGTTGTGGATGCTCTTGTTCCCCCTATTATGAAGCTTGGTTTGACAAGTATATTGATCAATCTCTTGGCCTTTGAGATGAGCAAACTAATGAATGAAAGAATACCTGAAAGGTACATCTATCCATAGCCTTTCATTCTGCAATGACAAAGCCATATGGTTCCTATTATCTTCTGATACTAACTATAAAAATAGCTGTGATAGGTGCTTAAAGTACTTTCACTTTTATTCTTCTCTCTTACATATTATTTCAACATTATCCATCCAGCTATCTACTGGAAGTGATAGAACATTTTATTATCTTATGTTTCAGGTACACGATTCTTGATTTAATTCTTCGTGCACTCGAAGCACTTTCTGTTATAGATGATCATTCTCAGGAAATATGTTCAAGTAAAGAGCTTTTCCAGTTAATTTGTGATCTGATTAAGTTCCCAGATAAAGTGGAGGTATAGTTTTTTGACTCGATTAAAACTTTCAGAACATTGCATTTTGCTCAACATACTTTATAACTATTGATGTCTATAACCTGGTATTTGGTAGCCTATATATGTATGCATTTTTAATGGTCAGAATATGAATTTGTAGGTGATCCATGCTAGGGTGTGAGATATTGTTGGAGGAGTATGTTGGTCAGGAATAATCTTTTGTCCACAGAACTCATGTAAATACCAAGATTTTTTTTTTTTTAAATTTTCCAATACATCACAAAGTTTTTCATTTTTAAAGTTCAGAATTCTTTTCTTGTTTCTGTTCCTTGTTTCCTTGATTACATCAGTTCATGGGCTTTCAAATATTAGCATGCTTAAAATAATTAAATAACACAATCCATGTTACAAATACAAGCATATGAAAGGATTTAATAGTGGTATTGATGATAAATTAACAATTTTGTTCATATATGTCAGTCTAGATCAGTTGAGCAGAGGACTCAATAATGCAACCTACTTTTTTAAACAAACATCAATGTACCAAATTCACGTCAATGAACTTTGAGATAAAGTGTCGTGGAAATCAAATTTCCTCTAAAGTGGTAACACCTGATTTTTTAAGTTAACATAGAATATCATCTAAATTGGCTGTAGCTGATGAAAGCAGAAGCCAATGTACTCTTGTCAGTTATGGCTCCTGCTGCTTTAATATATGCAATCTATAGATTGCCAAGAAATGGAAATGATTTGGCTAACTTAAAATATATGGTGAATTGTTTATATCTTTTGTAGGTTGGGAACTGCTGCGTTACTGCTGCAATTCTTATTGCAAATATTTTGTCTGAAGTTGCTGATCATGCTTCTGAGATATCACAGGGTAAAACATGTTTCCCTGTCTCATACTCATACATGAACTTCAACCATTTTTTTTTTCTTTCATGATTCTCAGTGTTAATTATTAATGGCATTTTACTTTCCAGATTTTGGCCTATTGGCTGGTCTGCTTGACATATTTCCTTTTGCTTCGGATGATTTAGAAGCAAGAAATGCACTATGGAATGTAATTGCTAGAATAATGGTTAGAATTCAGGAAACTGAGATTAGTCCGTCAAGTTTATATCATTACGTTTCAGTTCTTGTGAACAAAACTGATATGATTGAAGACGAGCTTCTTAACCAACAATTGGTCAACTCTAGTCATGAACAGGAAGGCTTGTCTCCTGGCTCAACCGTGGATGCTAGAAACACATCGGTATCCTTCTCTTTTAGCTTGTTGAATTTATTATCTTTGATTAATGCTCCATTTGGATGAAAGAATCGGTATGTAGGAAGTATCACAACTCTAGCATGTTCCATTTAATTCCATTGTATGTGATCATGATTATATAACTTGGAATCCATACTGTTCCTCCTGCACTAACTGGTTAGTATAAGCTAGTAATGGTTTATATTAAGTGATGACTTATGCAGTTTAAATGTTCGGTTGGAAGGTAAAAGTGAAGGGTAAAACTAGTGAGGGGTAAAATTTCATAGATGAATTTCGTGTATAATTTTAAAGAGTTGATACTTGAAATTTACCAACTTTTCTACTCCTTGTTCTCTAACCAAAAAGTCTCTGGGTTGAACCCTATGAAGCATGGACACTTCGCTCAGTTACTGTGTTCGCGTGTCGGATACATTTCGAATATGATACTCATCAGCACTCATCTGACACGCGTGTCTTCGGTGTCCAACCGTGTCTTAATAGAAAATAAAAAATTCTTTTTCGAACACATTTAGACACACTTAAATACCACCATGTGTGTTCAGCCTTGTTTTTAATATGTATTCTTGAAATGAGTTTAGAAATAGGATATATCATTATTTATTAAAATAATTTTTTTTAAAATATTTTATATAATTAAAAGAGACATTAAAAAAGTTAAAAAATTAATTTATATTTTAATATTAATAAAATATTAAAATATTATTACAATTTATCTAAAAAA
>NC_029792.2:4708468-4710508 GCF_000816755.2 Arachis ipaensis
TCGTGTCTTGTGTGTCTATACATCATAGGTTGAACGAATACTCTGATCATTTAATTTGCAACCAGTGCCCCTTTTTTGTGCATGCATGTTTTGCCTTCATTAAGTTGTTTCTCTTTAACCTTTGCTATAGCTCAAGAAGATGATCAACATTTTGAATCAATGGACTGATGCTAAGGAGACTACTGAGAATAAGTTGGATGCCGATGATATTGTCGATGAAAAAGATGTGAAGAGATTGTTGGATTGTTGTCATAAATTCTACAAGTAGAACATTTTTGTTTATTTATTTTTCATTTTACTCTTGTAAATTACTGTTGTCCAGAACCCAGATAGTTTTTGAAGAATATACATTTATCTGTGCTATTATACATGACTACGTGAGCAATCTTGACATTGTCGTCATCTTACATTCTTATCTTCTCATAATGTTGTTTGTTGCCCAGTAGCATGATCACCGTATCTAAATCCTTTGAATAAAACAAGAGTTATGCTAACGTGAAGGTGTTTAATATAAAAGTTTTATTGACAACAAAAATGTTTGTAGTTTCCAAAAGCTTTTATAAGTTCTATTCTGGAACCCGTTAATTAAATAATTACTTGAATGATACCTGGCAAATTAAGCCCCACCAATATAGAAACTTGAAGCTTAAACGAATATAATACTCGATTGGTCTTATTACATGAAAACGTAAGTTCAACTAACCTTGAACATATTAAACCACGTTTTACATGAGCCGAATACGTTCAACAAAGCAACCACTCTTAACTGGAGTTTTAAACGAAAGCCAAAAGTTCTCTTTTAGGATATGAGAGAGATCCCAGCAGCAATCAAATCATCAGCTAAAACCTTGTTTGCAGACTCCGATGGATGAAAACCATCCCAGAATACATACTCGGATGCATTGGCACATGTTCCTATGGAGTCCTTGTTGCACAATATAGCTGTCTCTACCAACCCTGTTCCACAACAAGCCTTCCTTGCTTCAAAAAAACCTGTCAAATGTACGCAAGATATTCTGAGAATGCATTCAATTGTATGAAAAGTTCACATTATTTGATTATGTGTAAGTACCATTTTCGGAAGGTTTAGTGACAAGTTCATAGAGAGGTTGGTAGATATCAAGGATGACCAATTTGAGGCCAGGAAGGTTTCTCAGCAAGCTCTCGGATGTGGAATTTAGCTTCATGTTGAAGTTAAGAGCATCGGTGTTTAGCCTCGCCACACATACATTGCTATCGGAGCCAAATAGAGTGATGGCGGCCGGCACGCAACCCATTGGAGGCAGTGTTGTCACACCTATCCTCCTTGCTCCAAGTGCATATAAATTCTGCCACAAGTAAGCATGTTTTGAAATTCATAAATAAGAACCAATTAAGTAAACTTGTTTAACATGTTGCAAGGTTGAGATATGAGGAAAACATGCCTGAATGAAATTGGCATAGTGTTGGATGAGAATGTCAGAGAACTGATCAGCAGTGTAAACCTTGTTAAGCAGAGGGTTTATGTAATAATTCTGAATGAAGTCACTGTTGCCAGCACTAACAAGATGTATAGCACCAGATATGATTGATGAAGCATTTGACTGTCCTGCTACTTCCACCAATATATTCTGACATTCTTTGTAGTGTTCCAATTGCTGGCTCAATGGAATTGCATCCTGCATCCAAAGGGGAAAAAAAAGACTAAATTTGAAAACACACACACAAACATAATAGGAGACTTATATGGAGTTTATAGGAGCCTATTTGCTTTCTCAAGTAAATGTTTTTTTTTTTTCATGCTTCACATTAATATTAACAGCACAATAATAAAAAGTTGAGTTTGTAGTTAAAGAAACCTTAATGAAGTAAGAAATTCTTGTTCTGTAGAGAATGATAGAACTTCTTCTAGATAAAGTTGAAAATGATAAGTAGAAGTAAAAGTAGAAAACTATAGTTATACAACATAATTATAGAATTACTTATTCTTAAAAACAAGCAAACTTGAAACTACTATTCTTTTTGCATGTTTTATCTTTTAAAAACATCAATAAGCATCAT
>NC_029792.2:4710885-4712367 GCF_000816755.2 Arachis ipaensis
GGCCCTTTATCTTGTGTCAAAGTATTTAAAGATACCCATAATTTGGCTGTGAAGTCATAGTAACCAGAAGCAGCTGAGGCAAAGTTAGCACCATTCAAGAGGTTATTTCCTTTGACCCTTAAGTTGAGGTAAGGTGGTGGATAAGATGTAAATCCAAGGTTTTCAGCTGCAATAATGAAATGGAACACAAAGATCAAATTCCATGTTGAAAAACAAGGTAATACTATATATTTTGATGTGTTAGATATAAATATATACCAGTGAAATCTGAGGCAAGTTTTCCATTGCAAAACCTGCCAGTTGACCTGTGATTCTTGAAGTCTCTTCCATAAGGTGGGAAGTTTGCTTTGACAATGGTGTGTAGTTGGTTGTTGTTTCCAACATCAACCACTGAGTCACCAAATATGAACAATGCTGGAACTAGAGGCTGTGCATTAGAGACATTCAGCACTACTACTACTAGTGCTAGAACAGGCAATAAGAAAGTCAAGTAATATCTTGAATGATGATTCTCCATGCAATCAATTTTCTCTTCAGCAATGAGCTTTTTCTTCTTCTTTTGAGAGCGTGAGAGAGAGGGATTGCAGTGTTGTTGGGAACTGATGTTCTGTTGTGCTTTGAAGCTATAGGCTGCAGTTCCAAGAGTCTTTATAAATGCTTCAACTTACTGAAATTTTGAGAGTTACATTAGTTAAAAAATAAAAAAATAAAATAAAAAGGTAAAAATGTTTGTTAAACATTTATATTATCTTAATTTTGTGGAGATACCAACTATTTCATTTTATTATTTTTATATTGTGGTGTGGATTTATTTCTATGCTTTTGATTTTTCGTGTGGGAGAGAGAACGTGTATGACAATATGGTGTGAGGAGAGAGGTGTTTTATTTGGCTATGTGATGACACAAATCGGAAGCACCGATTTGTGATTTCGAAAATAAAAAATTTTTAATGTTAAAATCGAACCGTCCGATTTTTATTTTAACAAATAAAAAAAAATAAAAAATACAAATCGGATCCTCCGATTTGGAGTTTACTTTTTTCTGTAAGCAAATCGGACCTTTTGATTTGTAATTTATTTTTTTCATCAAACAAATCGGACCGTCCGATTTGAATAAAACACCATATAAAAAAAACACCTAATTTTTCAATAACAATGTATTACACATATATTTAATCAATATAAAAAAAATTAGCCTTTATTTCTACATTGTTAGATTCTATATACACTTAAAATACATTATTTTTGAAGGATTTATAATCAAGCTGGAAACTTAAAATATCACAGTTTAACCGTGTATTTGTTAAAAAAAATAGTCATGATATGTGAACTACAAGAATATGATAACACATCGTTATGTTGTTTGAATTGTCACTAGGGATTGAAACAGATCCAGACCAAACTTCATTTTCAACAGGCTAGACCTGCAATAAAATTTATTGGTTTGAGTTTGTTGTAGATTAAATAATTTATATAAGTTAAA
>NC_029792.2:4712381-4715583 GCF_000816755.2 Arachis ipaensis
ATCTGACAGGTCAAAAGCTTATGTTTGACGTATTAAAAATTTAAGTTTTTAAAATAGTTTAAATTTGAAGTTTGAACTTATTTTTTGTTAGATCAGAATAAGTTAAGTCAAACATAGATCAATTCACAAATTTTTAACAGGCCACCTAATCTTTTTCCATTCTTAATTGTCATTGTCTATATCTTCGTATTATACCTTTATTAATTACTTTTTGTATTAAGATAAATTAAAATGAATGGTTATAAATACTTTTAAAATATGCAATATGCATTTAAGGAACTTACAATGATTTTTTCAAATTGAAAGAAAATGTGTTTATTGAACATCTACGGTATTTTGTATTTAACACTTAACTTATTACTTTTAAATTCTGTTATAGTCTCATTACAACATGCGTGCTTGTAATTTGTTAACACGAAACTAAAGTTTACAAGTTGAGGTGATGAAAAAAAATGCATTAACCATGAGCTGTAGCCATTATGATGTCACCTTAGTTTATTTGAAAATTCATTCTCAAACGAAAGCACATAATAAGCATGTCTTGAACTACAAGGTATACCCATAATAATATGATCAAATAGAGCAATAAAAACTAAAAAGTAGCAACATATTTAGTATGGCTGAAAGTAATTTTCAATTTTTCATCAGCATACTTTTTGTTCTGTTTTCTATATTTTCCAAAACCAAAATATTGAGCAAGAATTATATAGTAGTATCAAAAGACGTTGGTTACTAACTAATAACTATAGTAAATTCTAAGTCCATTGATGTCATGAGCTGTCCCAGCTTCTTATACAAGGTCCACTTTTGTCTACCATACCAAATGTACAAGTCTCTAAATATATCAAATTTGTTATTGATATAAAATATATGTTAAAATATGAAATACATATATTTTATACATAAATATATAATGACTAATTTTTTGTGTATTCACAGAGTATTTGTTCTATATTTGCTCTATCAGCAATATTAGGTGTTCATATCCTAGTCTAAATAATAAGTCAGGCCCAAATCAAGCTAAAAGATCCAATCTAAAAGATTGGCCTTCACCGTTTATCTGACTTTATTAAAGAAGTCGGAGATGACATAAGCAGGCACTTAACACTTATCTAAGTGAATAATTGTCTCCGTAAATCTCTCTCCAACTTCTAGAAGAGAGATCTCAACAACCTTAAGATAAAGAGACGGTTATCCACCATTAATAATGGAACTACTCCAATGGTAGTTATTAGCTCATCCAATATTCTAAACCTGCTTAGAGTGTCTGCTTAACTCCCTGCTGACTTAGGCATCAGAGTGTCTTTTTGCAGGTACCACCCCATTCTTTCAAATACGTAATTCGAACGGCGGCTCCCACACCTAAAATAAGTCAAAGACCTCCTTCCTCTAACGCTTGGGCCTTCCATTCAAGCCCAATCATTCGATTCTAAATAAATTCCGAAACACTAGGTATATAGCAAAATTAGCTATTAATATAAAATATATGTGTCATATAAAATACACATTAAAAGTGAATTATGTATATAAATACATAAAATTTGATTTTAATGGCTGATTTTTAGTGAATATATAGCAATTTTGTTGCGCCTATATGCAGTGGCGGAACTTGAAACAAAATTTTGGGGGGGGATCAGATAGAAAATAATTGTCAAAATATTTTTGATATGGACCCATTTAAGATAAGTTCGTCTAATCTCATCTCTCTGGTTTGGGTGATATTGCCAAATTTAAAGCTGTTTTTTAAGATCTCGTTCCAAAAAGTTAAGGTTAAAGTCATCAGATGTATCTTTTTGAACTTTTGAAGGTTATATCTCACTTTCTTTGTGATTCATTAAAGTAGAAGAACTATCTACAGGTGTTAATTAATATTGTAAAAGTTATATATTCTCCTTCTTAAATATTAGCCTTCCTCTTAAAAAATGTATCAATTCTTTGACTTTTCATTATTATTTTATATAAAAATTTGAATATATATCCTGTAAAATATGTAAAGGAAGAAGTTAGAAGGACAAATATTAAAATTTATAATATTTATTGAATTTTTTTATCAATTTATACAAATACAATAATATTAATACTTATTGAATATTCTATTATTTTTTATTATATAAAAATTAAATTAAATAAATAGTAAAATATAAAATAATATTAAATTAAATAAATAAAAAATATCTAATTTTTTATATTTGAACTTAAAGATAGAGAGAGTGTTGTTTATTGAACTTATTAGATACTTTAAGTCATAGTAAAGTATTTAAGTCAATTGAACTATTTTTTATCTTTTAAAAAGGTATTACTAAGTTTTTTATAAAAAATTTTGGGGGGGCCATGGCCCCCCTTTGTCTGAACTAAGTTCCGCCACTGCCTATATGTCTTAACTTTATTATCTATTCCGTACAAACAATTAACGCATCTATTTGGTGCTTTAGAAAGTATAATATGTGTGGTGTTTTGAAAAAACAACAATAATTCCACCATGGCTAAACCAACTCCTATTTTATAATCAACAATAATTTCAACATCAGCATTTTATATGTGAAGTTATTTAGTATAGTTAGTTGTCTGGTTGTATAGAGTTGTTTTCATATATAGCTAGGTTCAGCAATTAAACTCTCCTAATTGCTTCGTTTGCTTATGGGCAACAGGTTATTGTTTCTTGTGACAGAAGGTAATATAAGCACATCCAATATTTGGTGGATAAGTTAATTTTAATTTGTGGTTTAATTTCTTTTCCAAATCTTTAAGCACCACTCTAAAGTCTAAATGTGTCGTTAGCCACTCTACACAGTAGCCCTCAAATTTTTAGAACATTAGAGCTGTTACTTGCCAATGCGGATGCGGTCCTCAATTTTGGGCAGCCACCTACACCATTTAATTATGAGTAATGTTAAGTAGACAAAAAAAAAAAAAGCTAAAATTTATCTTATTTAGCATTAATTAATTGTCACAACAATTAATAAATGTTAAATAAGATAAGTTATAGCTGTTTTTGGCTGATTTTCTTTAGTTAAAAAAAACATTTCCATTAATTATTATGTACATGCTTTCTATTTATTACTTCCCTTTTCTTATTGATAACGAATTAACGAGAGGCATATAAAAAGTATAGGTAAATAACTTCTAATGTCAACTTTAAATAATTATTAATTTTATATTTTTTGAATAATAAAATTTAAATAATTATTAGTTAATGACAAAT
>NC_029792.2:4715672-4717316 GCF_000816755.2 Arachis ipaensis
TAACTATTTTACATTATATATATGTATATATATAAAGCTTCATTAGGTAGCCACTCCCTTCTCAGGGAACCGTACGTGAGACTTCCGCATCATACGGCACTTCTGGGAGGTTGAATCCCAGGTTCCACCACAGGCAAGGCATAAGTCCAAAAGAAGCACGGATATTTGCTGGGACTTTATGTTCTTGTGGAAATTCTTGGAATCGACCAACCCATATTGGAGCAGGGAAAGAAGAGATGCTGGTAATTGTAGTAATGAATGCCCGACCTTGAAAGCACTACGAGCAGAGAAGCCCGAGAAAAGTAGTTGTCAAGAGTCCCTCGCTTGTTATGCCTCTTGTCCTTCACCTTCTGACTTTCCTGATATAAATATATATTAATCGTTTCCAGACATACCTGGAACGATTTGTAAGTAATTGAGCTTAGATAGTTTTATGTCAACTCTAAAAAAAACAGGTAAGAGATATCTATAAAGAATTTTAATATCAAAGTCAGTAAAAATTTAAGCAGTTTATATGTAGAATGAATTAAGAAATATCTGAATTAAATTGGGTATTTATAGGAGATAATGATAATTTGGTCATCATTTTTATAGATCATATTTGAAGTGAATGAGTAATTTTTTTTTATTGCATAGTTATTTCACAATGAGATAGTTACTAATGTGAGAAAACTATCTAAAATAGTGGAATAACAAACCATTACTTGTCGCACAAATCGAGTACGGTGGTGGTATCCATGTTCCAAGTAGGTTATGTAGGGTTAATAGTCAAATTAGTTTCGAAAAGATAATATATTCTTTAAATTCGTCTTGAAAATTTTTTTCAATCAAATTGATTATTCAAAAATTACAAATTAATTATATTTGACTTTTAGTTATTTTATTCACAATTTTCGTATCATTTTTGAGTTGATCTTTTTTTATATGGGCTGGTCTCATTAAGCCTATAGAAAGAATTAGCCATTTTTAATCATGGTCTTAATTATTTTTGCTTTAATAGTTAGGGCTCTGGGTTTTCTGTGGTCTATGCCATTATGTTGGCCTGGATTCTGAACAAAAACAAAGCTAATTCATTTATTTATTTATTTTGGGCTTGTACCTCACTAGTCTTATCTTGTTTCTACTTATTTTGTCGGGGTTTGGGCCAAGTAGAGCCTAGCCCAAACACAAAACGGCACAAAGAAATGGGAATAGGTTTTTTATTTTCTTTTTGGATATTTTCTATACTTTTACCCAATTGGATTTGTTCATGGAGACTTCATTGTATTTTTCGTTTTTGTTTTTTGGGTCAGAACTTGATTGTAATTAAATGAGCTAGAATTACTTTCATCAAGCCCGTTAGCATTTCCAACAGTGCGTACAGGCCCTTCAAAATGAAGTATGAACCAATACTGGTGTGGCCCCAAGGAAACCGGGCACCACTAGAATACATAACAGAAAAAATATCCCATTCTCTTGCTGGC
Source organism: Arachis ipaensis (assembly GCF_000816755.2). Classification (NCBI taxonomy): domain Eukaryota; kingdom Viridiplantae; phylum Streptophyta; class Magnoliopsida; order Fabales; family Fabaceae; genus Arachis; species Arachis ipaensis. The sequence goes on from NC_029792.2 coordinate 4,717,136, forward strand.
CCAATATTTTTAGTTGACTTTAATTTTGATTAATTGATGGCATACAAATTAAAGAATGTCATGATGGATGAAATCAAATTAAAATTAATTGGTTAATAAATTTAGGTAATTATTAATTAATGGATGAGATTGAAAAAGTATAATAAATATATTCAAATTATTAACTAATATATGAGACTGA
>NC_029792.2:4717529-4727973 GCF_000816755.2 Arachis ipaensis
GACACAAAAAAAAAAAAACGTAGGGGTGAGCACGGTCAGTTTGGTTCGGATTTATGGTAAAATTAGAATCGAACCGTTCAAAATGTAATTGGTTTGGTTTGGTTCGGATTTGTATTTTTTTGTACATGTACCCAAATCAAACCAAACTGATTAAGAACGAATTGGTTCGGTTTAAATAATTGGGTACCCAATGACTTTGAAATTTATAAAAAAAAACCAAATTTTTATCTTAAAAATTCAACAAATACAATAAACATGTAACATCAATAGAAATAATCCAAACATGTTAAACACCAAATACATTAAAAACTAAACTTATTAAAATCCAAACATATTAATAATGAATAATCATTGTCTAATGAAAAAGCCATATATATTTTTTAATTTTTTATTTAATTAATATATGATCGGGTTCGCGGGTTGGTTCGGGTTCCGCACCTTTTTATTTTTTTTATTTAATTAATATATGATCGGGTTCGCGGGTTGGTTCGGGTTCCGCACCTCCAAAATCGATACCCGACCTAATCACTAACAAAAGTCATCGGTTTGGTTCGGATTGAACTCGATTATCCATTGGTTTTTAAACCAATTTAATTGGTTTAGTTCGGGTTCAGACGGATAATCGGATACCGCTACCCATGCTCACCCCTTAAAAAAAGATAAAACAGAAAGGATGTGAATAGATACAAATGAAGTTAATAGACGAGACTGAATGAATACCAATGATGTGCGATGAGTGATAACTGAAGTAAAGTTACATTGTTTATATTTTTTTTTCAATTATGCTACTATAGTTACTAATTAATTACTGTGCACAGAAATATATATTTTTATATTTCATAAAATTTATTTATTTTATTATTATAAACAAATTCAAATATTAATTTATTCAACATTTTATTTTTTTATTAGAATAAATTTAATTATTTTAATAACGGATTATTTAATTAAAAAAAGAGTTAGGTATGATTTTGGTCTCTAAAATATAGGTCAAAAATTTTTTTTATCCTCAATTTTTTTCCATACAAAATTATTCCTAAAATTCAACTTAATTTTAAAATCGTCCTTCGAATCAAAATACTCTTCTCCAACAACCATTATCCAACAAACCTCAGTTGCACTTCTTTTTTTCTTCTTCATCATAACATCAGCAACAACAACAATGAAATCAGAAGCAGAAACAATATAATAAGCAAAAAAAAAAAAAAGCAAAAGAATCAACAAATATTAAAGAATCAGAAACAGAAAAATTAACAACGTAATAAACAAAAAAAAAAGAACAAAAATCAGTACCAAAGAATCAACAAATTTGCATCTCAAATATTAAAGAATCAACAAAAAAAAAAGAATTAGAACTCTACGGAAAAACAGCGAGCACGCGAGGAGAAGCAGCAAGCGGCGAGTGAGTGAGGAGCAGGAGCAGAAATGGCGACGCGGCATGCGGCCAGGGACGGATCTATATACATTGTAGTGGGGCAAGTGCCCCCACTACAACTTAAAATTTTGAGTTAATTACCAATTATGCCCCCGAAATTGTAAGACGCTGACAATAATAACCCTAATATTTGTTAAAGACAATTATACCCTTGAAAATTTTAAAAACGCAACAAATATGCCCAACCGTGAAATGAGCCCTTCTCCGTTAAACGGAGTTTGGTGATGTGGCAGACGGGATTCCAACGTGGCATCCTCATAAGGTGTTCTGTCCCGTTTCTCCTTTATATGGAATGTGAGAGAATGTTTTTCCCAATTCATCACAAACATAAACCCTAATTACTATCATGCATGGTGGAAGCAGAGGCATGTCCAATAACAATCGAAGGACACAGTCAGTGGAAAATAGTAACTCTGAAGGACTCGACGAACACGGGAGCAAGCCATATGACGGGACATGCTTCTGCCGTCTTCAGGTGATGGCGTTGAAGTCGAAGACGAGGAGAAACCCAGGGAGATGGTTTTTCAGGTGTCCTCTATGGAAGGTATGTATGAATTTTCTGGTGAATCTGTCCCCATTCCCTATTGAGAGTTGAGCTTGATGAATGGCTTTTGTGCTGGGCAGACGAAGAACACTGGGTGTCATTATTTTTAGTGGATGGACGAAACCAATGAGGAATCTGTTGGGCTGGAGGAAATCTCGAAGAATGGAACACTAGTATGCAATGAATGTGGAGTCTTGAAAGGGAGATTTACCAGTCTTGAGACAGAGACCATACACAGAGATGGAAAGATGATGAGGGAGCACATGAAGAGAGTTGAATTATTTCTATGCATCATTCTGTGTGGAATTGTACTGAGTTTGATTTTGAGTGTGATTTGTTTGGTTAGATAGGAGAAGGGATGCATGCAGGACAAACAATGGATGTTATGTGTTATTGTTTTGTGGAATTTATGTTGACATTGTTGAAGCTATTTTTGTTGCTTGTTAATGAATTAGATCTGTGTGTTACACTCAATTGAATACTGACAATAACATGAATGGAGTGAATACAAATAAGTAAAAAAGGGCAACTCAGATATGCTAACTAATTTGAGATGGGTTTAAGAAATGAAACACTGCCAAAGGAACACGAATAATACCAAAATATTTGATCTGCATAACATTTAGTATTAACACATATTGGTCCAACCAAAATATTTGATCTGCATAACATTTAGCCTTAACACATATTGTTCTAACCAAAATACTGAATACTCCCTAATTAGTCTTAATATCAGACACCAAAAGACTTAAATTGTGCAGCAAAGGCCAATAACCATGAATGCTAATATCAACATATAACTCAAAAAGTAGAAACAGTATTACAACTAAACTTCAACTTATAACCCAAAAGAAGAACTAATCACAAATCCAAGTCTCCTTCAACCAGACTGATTTGGCATGAACTTAGAGAACCTAGAAATTGTTGCTTTACTAGCTCCATTCATGGTTTCATTTGACACCACGGGAGTCCTTGTGGTGTTTGCAACTCCTAAACCAAGGACAGCAGTTGAAGTAGGTCCAACGGGCCATATTTGTGGGGGCCTAAATGGTGGGTTGGGCTTTGGAGTGGCTGTTGGACTTGGAGCTGTGGGCTTTGTAGTGGCTGCTGGACTTGGAGCTGTGGGTCTTGGAGTAGCTGCTGGACTTGGAGCTGATGGGGGCCTCATAATAGGCATCTTTACCCTGATTCCTTCCCTGCTAGAAGAAGCAGCAGCGGCAGCAGCAGTATTGGAGGGAGTTTTAGGAATTGATGTAGGACCTTTGCTAGATTTGGTTGCTCTTCTCCCAAGGTTGGTCCTATGAGCTCTCCTTCCAGCAGACTGACTTGTTGAACCGGATATGTTGAGATTGGCCTACAAAAAAAATAACTCTAAGTTCCACTTGTCAAGTTACTGCCTCAGTATTGATTGATATATGTACTACATCTTCATCAGCTTTAGAATGTGGATGGCCTTGTGTGAGCTCTTGTTTAACTGCATCCATGGTCTCCTCCCAAAACCTCTCTTGCTCGGAGTCTGACATGTCCTCTAAATCCATATGTGGCAAATTTTGTTGAGTTGCTGGCTGAACATGTCCTCCATCTGGCTGACCTGCTTGAGGTGCTTGCTGTGCGTTTGCATCTTGCTCAGGTGCTTGAGGTGCTTGCTGTGCATTTGCTATCAGTTGCCACTTTCTACAGGTGCAAGTCTTCTCTTGAGTGTTGACCCGAAGTGTGCGACCATGCCTTCTTACTTTAAACACATTGTGATCATCATCTCCCACCCACTGAGCTTCCTAGTAATTTCCTTTCTTCTTTTCTTTCTCCAACCTGCTCGTCTGGATAGGAGCCAGCTTGCCCATGTAGGCCATTAGTGCATCTTTGTGAAATGCCATAGTTTTCATCAAGTAATATCTAATATCTTCCAGCATGGTAATTATGCTCTTGCCTCTTAATCCCACCATTATTGCATTAAGTGATTCCGCATTATTATTTGTTATGTTATCTACTTTTGGCCAGGTAGAGAATCTAGACCTTGACCATGTTCCTTGCTCATATGCAGACAAGTATTCCCAGGCAGCTGTATTAATCCTCTTGATTGCAGCCATACCTTCAGCAAATTCCTGATCAATCAACGCCCTTGCACATTGAAACAACAATTGTTTAAGTTCCAGATCTTTCCAACGCTTCTGAAAATTCCTCCACATATGCATAGTACAAAACCTGTGATTAACCCCTGGCATAACTTCTTGAAGAGCAGGAATTAGGCCCTGTCATTAAGTAAGTTAGACATTATATACCATAGCTTGAGTAATTAGTTGAATAAAGTAATTGAATATACAGATTGAAAACTAACCTTCTGCTTATCTGACATGAAGTGCCAATCAAATTGCTGATGGTCCCCTATATCTGCCAACAAATATTCAAGGAATTCTTTCCAGTTTTTTTTTGTTTCTGCATCAACTACTCCATATGCAACTGGGAATAGATGATTGTTGGCATCTTGAGCAATGGCAGTCAGCAGCTGCCCTCCAAAATAACCTTTCAAAAATGCTCCATCAAGACATATGAAAGGCCTACATCCTTGCTTGAATCTCCTTTTGCAGGCATCTAGACAGATGTAAAGACTTCTAAACTTAGGCAACCCTTCCGGTTGTGGGGTTGTACCCATATGGCAAATGGAACCTGGGTTGGCCTTACAAAGCTCATTCAAATAAGTCCTCAACAACAAATACTGTTCCCTTTCTATGCCCTCAATGACATCCTTAGCCTTTTTCATTACCCTAAACATCATCCTCTCTCCAACACATATATCGAACTCCACCTTGAACATATCTCTAGCCTCTTTCTGGGACAAATTGGGACAGATCCTAATCTTGCCTATCAACTCCTCCGAAACCCATTTACAAGTGACTGACCTACTTCTATTACTCCTAGGGCATGTATGCTCATCAACCAGTGTTTTTATTTGGTAACTAGGTGGCTGGTTTCTCCTTGCACAGTAAACCTCCCATGGACACGTTTCATTATAACAGATGACCCTACACCTATGTGGTTCAACCTTCAGAAAAAATGCCTCTCTACCCATTTGAATACTGTACTTCCAGACTGCATCCTTAAACTGCTGCATCGTCCCAAATTCCATACCTAATTCCAGTCTAATTTTGCCAAACTTTGTATCAGGATTGTGCTGAGGGAATACTGGATTTTCATCCTCAGAATCAGAACCAGGCGGGGTCTGCAACTCCTCAGACTGGTACTGATATTCAGTTGGCCCAGCATCAGGGTCATTTTGGTTAGGAACAAGCATCCTTGGAGCCTGATTCTCCTCCCTGGGTGGCAGGATCTTCTGACCTGATGGAGGAGGTCTTGGATGATGCCTCCGACCTTGTGACGCATTCATATGATTAGGTAAGTGTATAACAAACAACTTTTGGCAATTAAAATAGAATGCTAACAGTAAGCAATTTTTATCCTAGGCTCTACCATTAATTATCAATACAATTATGAATAATTGCATGTTTTAAGCTACAAAAATATACAACACATATACTAACCTTGTTGTTCGTCACCATTGTTATGTGCATCAGGTTGCGCTCTACCAGACGGTTGGGGCCTTCCATGTTTCTTCCTGCGCTTTCTTCCCCGGCCTTCAGCTTCCTGACGCTGAGATTGCCCCTCTTCGCCTTCAACGTGTGTCTCATGGTTATTTCCTAAATTGGGTTCCTCATTTTCAACAGTTGCAGCCTCAGTTTCAATGGGTTCCTCATGATCATTCCCCCCTTTACTCAACACTGATTCACCCTCCTGTTGCTGTTGCTCCTCGTACTGTGGGGGATCATCTTGATGAGTTTTCTGAATTTCTGAAATAGCTCCATCAACTACTATATCATCTGGTCCTCCATGTTCATCATGCTGTGGGAGATCCTGGTCATGATATTGCTGGTCTTCTGAAGGAGGTCCCTCAATTTCATCAACTAACTCTGGATCGACGTTAACAGGATGCTCAAAATACAAGTGGATCCTGTTTTTATTCTTCAGTGCAGTATCACACAACTTAACCACATCGGCATCCCTTCTCAGCACCCGTAGCCCGTTAGCTAAATCCATCCCCGGCTCCAACCAATACACTTCATTATACCTAGTATAACCTAAATCCAGAAACAAACCCTCAACAAGGAACATATTACATGTATCAACATGCACCCTGTCGATGACACTCACTAAACCATTGTTATACCTCACCACACCATCCACATCCTTCTCTAACCAACCCCGATGGTGATATACAAACGTGATATGAGTTGTCATCTAACAAAAAACATCAAATAAGTAACAATTAGATAAATCAACACATCAAGTCAACCATCAGAAAAAATTTTCACTTCATCACCAACAATATGCAAACCCTAACGAACTGATAACAAGAAGAACGAAAACAATGAATGCTTACCAAAATCTTCGTTGTTCAATGGAGATTTCTTCACCTAGTATCAATGCCAAACGTGAGATTGCAAGTGATGTTAACAATTTCAAGACGCGAATGCAGAGACACACGAGACGAAGAGAAACATAGACCAACACTAAGAAACTCTTCAGTTTCCCGCCTCCAAAATGGTAATAGTTAAATGGAGTGTTTCATTTAAGGTTAGCCTGGTCATTTACTAGGAATTGGACAATTAGGGTTTCATGAATTAGAACGGGACGGAAGGCCTTATGAGGATGCCACGTTGGAATCCCGTATGCCACATCACCAACCTCCGTTTAACGGAGAAGGGCTCACTTCACGGTTGGGCATATTTGTTGTGTTTTTAGAATTTTCAAGGGTATAATTGTCTTTAACAGATATTAGGGTTATTTTTGTCAGCGTTTTACAATTTCGGGGGCATAATTGGTAATTTACTCTAAATTTTTTTTTAGTAGTATATGATAATAATATTTATTTGTCCCCATTAAATTATTGAATTTGACTCCACAATAATTTTTTACTCAACTTTTGGTATTTAATAGTCAGTTTAAGAATTTCATATTAGATGTTTATTAGAATGATCAATTCTCAATTTAAATAAGATTAGTGTTCTTTCTTAAAAATGAACTCAAAATATATTATTTATTTTTAAAAAAAATTAGTTTTAGTTTTTCCTGTAGCAACTATATTAATTGAAAGAATTTTTCTAACTATGAATATCGCTATATGGTTTAATTTTGATCAATGTTTTGAAAACCGGTTCGAACCGGCCGGTTGAACCGGTCGAACCGTGAACCGGTAGCTGTAGCGGTTCGGATAATAAGAAAAATCGCAGGATTTGAAAATCGGACTTGAACCGACGAACCGGGATCCGGCCGGTTTTTTAACATTGCCTCAATACGCTGCCGTTTTGTGCTGAGGGAACCCTAATTCCCTTTTCTGAGTTTTCTCCTTCGCAGCCTCCACTTCCTCGTTCCTCCATTTTCTCAGTTCTCAACTCCAGCCTCCCACAGAACAGAACACCACCCAGTTACCCACGACTCCAGGAGGCCCTCAACGCACTCACCGCCGTCGCACTCACCTCAACACACTCCATCGCGCCTTCAGTACGGTGACGCCGTCACCAGCGTCGCGCCGTCAGCTCCCTGGGGCCGTTGGGTCCGTCGCGCCTTCCGATACCTCGCGCAGTCAGCACCTTCCCGCCGTCAGCTCCGCCGCGCGCTCAGCTCCGTCGCGCCCTCAGCCACTTCGCATGTCACCTCCGTCGAGCTCTGCCTCTGAGAAAGCAGTAGAGAAGCGTTGAAGCGTTGTCCTTCGAGCTCTGAGAGAAAGCAATAGATTTTCTTATTTCCAGGTAATTTTTAATTTAGTTATGAACATGATTTTGTGATGCAATCCGATTCTGATGAAACTGTGCTCTGATGAACTGAACTCTGAGTCTCTACTCTCTGAAGGTGTTATGAACTGATTTTGTGATTTTATTGATTCTGATGAACTGTGAACTGTGAACTGTGATGAAAGTCATGAAACTGTGAACTCTGTGAACTCTGTGAACTGTGATGAAAGTCATGAAACTGTGAACTCTGTGAACTCTGTGAACTGTGATGAAAGTCATGAAACTGTGAACTCTGTGAACTCTGTGAACTGTGATGAAAGTCATGAAACTGTGATGAAATATGAACTGATTTTGTGATGCTTTTGTGAACAAAGAATTTTTTGAATCTGAGATGTTGTACTTGTTCAGAGTGTTAAGACTTGAGAGTGCGGCATTCCACAACATGATGATCAAGTGTTACAGTTACAAAAATAATAAGAACAAGTTTTGAAATAATGCTTCTCATTTTCTCAGTGTACAACAGAGTGAGGACTAAGAGAAAATTAAAATTGTGGTTGGATCGACAAATTAAAGATAAGAATGGCTACATTATATTATGTTCAGTTCTTCAATTCATTGAGTCTTCTTTTTTAATTGTGTGCCAGTTGTTGTTGAGCATCTCCATTTATTTATTTGCACTTGTGACATTTCTTTTATAAGAAATTGTACCACTAGTTTTGAATTTTGTAAGAATAATTAATGTGCACTTGTGACATTTCTTTTATAAGAAATTGTACCACTAGTTTTGAATTTTGTAAGAATAATTAATGTGCACTTGTGACATTTCTTTTATAAGAATTTTTTGAACCTCAGATGTTGTACTTGTTCAGTTGTTTGTATACTCTGATTTTGAAATTTGGATGTTGTTTGTTCATTTATTGTGAATTTGAGAGTTGAGATTATTGGGTTGGATTGCTGGTAATATTGAGTTGAGATTAGTGGAAATGAAGGTGATGAAATCAATGAGGCAAATCTGCAGCAAATTATGGAGGATTTTGATGATTGATGACAAACTTGGATCATTTTGATACTGCTATGTTATGTTTGATTGGTTGTTTGTTGACTTTTGAACTTTGAATTTGTATTTGAATGAGATTATAACATTTGGTTTATGTAGTACTTTTAATTTGAATGATATTTTAAAGTTTAGATTAGACTATAATTATATTTTCATGTGCTTATTTATATTTTAATTATTATTTTATTATAAAACGGTTTTTACGGTAAATAAAAAAGTTTAAAACCTTTCACCAATACTAAGCTTAAGCTTATCATGTGTCTTTAGGACATATTAACTAAACCCAAATTATTATTATGTTATATATATTTTGTCCAATTGTCAAAATTTTTTGGATTCGTCACTACGTGTGGCGTCCGTCTTCCCTCACCGGCGTGGTCGCCACCTTTCTCTTTCCCCTTCTTTTTTTTCGTGTGGTTCTCTTTCTCTTTCAACTTCAAACACTCTCTTTCTCTTATTTTTTTATTTTATATTTTTTTGGGATAATTTGGTTTAAATTTTTAAGATTTAAGTAAAAATGACAATTTAAAAACCAAGTTAAATTTTAAGAATGATTTTGTATGTAAAAAAGTTGGAAACGAAAAATTTTTTTGACCTATATCTTAGAGACCAAAATCATACTTAATTTTTGGACGGAGGACTATTATGTCTAACGGAGAGAAACGTTGGGATTGATTTGTACATTAATTTTTGTTGGGACTAAAATGTCCATTTTTAAAATTCTTGAAAACTGATCTGGGTAATTATTCTGCCGGAAAATGAACCGGGGACTGATTTGTCTGTCATAGTAAAATCTTGGGATTAATCTGTATATTAATTTTTCTTAAAGACTAAAATGTCCGATTTTAAAATTTTTGGGACTGATTTGGATAATTACTCTAAATTATAATAACCTGGCCTTTAATAGAAATCATCTATAATTAAATTTCACTAAAAATAATTTTCTGTTTATGTATATTTTATACAAATATTTTACGTTAATTTTCAGATATATAAAGGCAGAGTAAACAATTGGATTGACATGATTTTTTTAGAAAAAATATGTAAAATATACGCGAATTAAAATTTATTTAACTATATAACATTCATTGAATCTGAACTCATATCAATTTAAACATATATATTTTAGCTTATTAATTTTGGTCAAACCAAGGTGATCCCGACTAACTTGCAAATCTTTATTGTGAAAAATTAATTGAATATCTTTAAATTATAAATTTTATAACATTCCTTAATTACTATGGTCTTGTATTTTATTTATTTATTTTTTTTATTTTTTTGCTTTTTTAGCACATGTATGTCTATATCTATATATTCTTATTTAAAACATTAAATGTAATTTGACTAAGAGACTAGTAATAATAATAATTTATCGATGATAGTAAATGCATATCAATCTTTCTAGAAAGGTGCAAACAAACATGAAATCACGAGTGAGGCAAATGTCCTCCATGCAAAATAGGAAAAAGAAAATTCAATAATAAATTGCTATAGCGACATGTATGATCCATATAACCTTTGACAAAAAACACAGCAAAACAAAACAAAAACAAAACTGTAGTGTGTGTTGTGTTGTGGCTTAGCTTGTGACAGTTCAGAGACACAGAAAGGAGAAGAAAGAAACG
>NC_029792.2:4728124-4728367 GCF_000816755.2 Arachis ipaensis
AAAGACAGAGAAAAAGAAAGGAGAATCACACAGCAAAGCAGAGCAACCAAGTTAGCAGTTCAGCATTGCACTAGGAAACCAAAATCAAATTCTTTTTCCTTTTTATTAATTTCACCGCCGAAATAAATCATCACAGAATAATAAATTATAATCAATTCATAAATAAACTAATTTGAGTAAAATACATCTTAAATATACAGTAAATTAATATTGTTTGGACAGATTATGAGTGTCATGTGTCAT
>NC_029792.2:4728526-4729868 GCF_000816755.2 Arachis ipaensis
TGTCATAAGAAATAAAAAATATTATTGATATATTAAAATAAAGAGTAATTATTCAAATCAGTCTTTAAAGATTTTAAAATCGGATATTTTTGTCCTCAAGAAAAATTAATACACAGATCAATCTCCAAGGTTTTATTCAGGCAGACAAATTAGTCCCCAATTCATTTTTCGGCAGAATAATTACCCAGATCAGTCCCAAGGATTTTAAAAATGAACATTTTAGTCCTAAAAAAATTAATGTAAAAATCAATCCCCAACATTTCTCTTCATTAAACATAACAGTTCTCTGTCTAAAAATAAAATAAAATAATAATAATTATTATTATTATTATACAATTAATAATAATAATAATAATTATTATTATTTTATTTTATTTTTAGACAGAGGACTGTTATGTTTAACGGAGAAAAACGTTAGGGATTGATTTGTACATTAATTTTTTTGGGACTAAAATGTCCGTTTTTAAAAGCTCTAGGGGACTGATCTGGGTAATTACTCGCCGAAAAATGAACTACGGACTGATTTGTCTGCTGGAGTAAAACCTTGAAGACTGATATGTGTATTAATTTTTCTTGAAGATTAAAATGTCCGATTTTAAAATCTTTGAGGACTTATTTGAGTAATTACTCTAAAATTAATTATTAAAATGAATTATTATATATTTATAATTTAATTTATTTTTAATATATATTTTATATTTTTAATATATATTTATTTTAATCAATTAATTTTGATAATTAATTTTAATATAATATAATTAAATAAAAAAAATTCCATAATAATAATAAAAATATACTTTTAATATATTAATAATATAAAAAATTATACAATTATTCAATTATATTTTTTTTTAATCCCGCTAAGAAGTCAATGAAGTATTTGTACAATATGTACAACGAGCTGTTTATTTAGTCTAATATAAGTTAAAAAATGAACATTTGAAATAAAATATTACTAATTTCTCAAACACAATACACCTATACTATCCAGAATAACCTTCTGGATACTAAGATAATAAACATATGATATCGATATCCTACTGAATCGAACATCTCTAAATTCTATTATATACATTTTACGAATATTCTATTGGCTCCTTGTATTTTTTTTTAAATAATTATTCTTGTTATTAACATAAAAATTAATTACTTTGACTAAGGTGACAATACGTAATTAAATGTACGTATTTAAATGTATTAAAATTAAATTCTAATGATAATAACAAGACCAAGTTGAATGCGTGTACTAAAACGCATTAAATCTAAATTCTAATGATGATAATAATAATAATAAACAATAATAATAATCATTCAAATAACACACTATAAAAACACACAACAA
>NC_029792.2:4731055-4743088 GCF_000816755.2 Arachis ipaensis
ATTTATTTAATTATATTTATTGTGGTTTCTGTACTTTTCGAATCCCAAAATTTCAGTGAACAAATAACTAATAAGACTTATTTTAAGTCAATGGAATTGGAAGGAATTCGTTCAGAACTCAATCCTAATAACTTTAGAATTATTCTTTACGTATTTTTTTCATACAAGTCTTTACGAGTCATTTATATTTACGCGCTTCGTGCCATTACTGCACGTTCTTCTTCTTCTTCTTCTTGTTGCTGCTGCTGCTGCCATGGCTTCCTCGAGAGTGGATCTAGATGGGAACCCAATAAAGCCCATAACGATTTGCATGATCGGTGCCGGAGGTTTCATAGGCTCCCACCTCTGCGAGAAGCTCATGACGGAGACGCCGCACACGGTGCTCGCTTTGGACGTTTACAACGACAAGATCAAGCACCTCTTGGAGCCTGAAACGAATCCATGGCATGGTAGAATCAACTTCCACCGCCTCAACATCAAGCACGATTCGAGGCTCGAAGGTCTTATCAAAATGGCAGATCTGGTTCGTTCTTATACCCATTTCATTTCTTCATAGAAGAAATATAGAAATAAACAAAAGCTTATTTTTTTATGTGTTTTTATGTATTGGGTATCTTTATTTGTTCTAAAAAATCCCTTTTTTTCCCCCCTTTTCAGACGATTAATTTGGCTGCTATATGCACTCCTGCGGATTACAACACGCGCCCTTTGGACACCATTTATAGCAACTTCATCGATGCACTTCCAGTGGTACGTTTTTTATGTGTTTTGATGTGATGTTTGAATCAAAGGTTGAATTTTTCTGGTTGTTACTTTGATGGGGTTGGGAGAGTTTGATTGATTGAAGTAAAGTGGTGATATGTGATGGGTTTGGGAGAATTTGATTGATTGATACGGATATGTTCATTGTTATAGTGTCAATCAAATGATTGATGTTTTTTATGTTTTGATTTTTCAGGTGAAGTACTGTTCTGAAAACAACAAGCGTCTCATTCATTTCTCGACTTGTGAAGTGTATGGGAAAACCATTGGGAGCTTTCTCCCTAAGGATAGCCCGCTTCGTAAGGTGAGCTCTCGTTTTCCTTTGGATTAAGTTGTTGTAGATCTGTGCACGCAAATGATAGTTTCAATTTTTTTGTTTTTACTTTTATTTTTTTTTTGGATTTTGTCGGTGCTTGTTCCATCCCACACGCCACCATGCATCTACTATATGAATCAGAATCACCATGTTTGATGATGTTTCCTTTTTCTATAGAAAGGATTTTGGTTGATGATTTGAGAGTTTTAAAGCATGCATATGCACCGACATTTGTAAAGGAGTTTTACACAGAGTCATCATCATGTATTCTTTGAGATAGTATACCAAAAACACATGCTTGCATTTTGTTATGACTTTTTTGTCTGTTTCTTTTCTGTTCTTGTGGCTACTTAATTTGCTTTAGAATTAGGAGCAAGGGGGAGATTTTGTGTGATAAGTTTCTTTCTTGCAATGAGGTGTGCTAAGTTTTGTTATTTCCATTGTTTTGTTAGGATCCTGCATACTATGTACTTAAAGAAGATGAGTCTCCATGCATTTTTGGTTCCATTGAAAAGCAGAGATGGTCTTATGCCTGTGCAAAGCAGTTGATTGAGAGGCTGATTTATGGTGAGTTGGTCTCTTTTTTACCAAGCATGATTTATGAAACACTACGGCTTCTTATTATCCTTATGGTGGGATAGGGCTTGGTTGTTATTGTTGCATGCACGTTTATGCTGTTCTTATTTTTCAATCTTCTCTTTTGTGACATGATTTCATTGACAGCTGAGGGTGCTGAAAATGGTTTGGAGTTCACAATTGTGCGACCCTTTAATTGGATTGGACCACGAATGGATTTCATTCCCGGCATTGATGGTCCAAGTGAAGGTGTTCCTCGTGTTCTGGCATGCTTTAGCAATGTATGAATACTTCAATATATACATTGAAATTTCACTAAGCTTATATCCATGATTCAATTTTTTCATTTTGCTAATATCATTTTTCAATTTTGTGTTCATTCCTTTTGTGCAGAATCTCCTGAGGAAAGAGCCCCTAAAGCTTGTGGATGGTGGTCAATCCCAGAGGACTTTTGTTTATATTAAGGATGCTATTGAAGCTGTCTTGTTGATGATTGTACATTACCATATCCAATCTTTTATTTTTGGGACTCATCATTATTCTTGTTACTTGGTCCACTAAATGTGAAATTCTTTTGAACAGGAAAATCCTGCTAGGGCTAATGGACACATCTTTAATGTTGGTAACCCAAACAATGAGGTTACAGTTAGGCAGCTTGGGGAAATGATGGTTAAGGTTAAAGGACTAAGTTTCATTATTCAGTACTATTATTAGTGGTTTTCGGCATGTTCTTTGGAGTTCATTTTAGACTTATTTTATCTGCAGGTTTACTCTAAGGTAAGTGGAGATCCACCTTTGGAAAATGCTACAGTTGATGTGAGCTCTAAAGAATTTTATGGTGAGGGATACGATGATAGCGACAAGCGAATTCCAGACATGACCATCATTAACAGACAGCTTGGTAGGTTTCCTAGTTTATTCACTTTGCTTCACTTTCAAGAGTTTATCAGTTTTAGGATCTATTTAATTCAGGAAATGCTTTCGGGTTTTATGTCCTATTTTTAAAATCAAATACAAATTCCTAATTTCCAGTCTTTTGTGAAGAGAAAAGAGAAACAAGTGAAAACAATAAAGTTCTATTTTCTATTTTTACCTATTGTTTTCTCTCTGTTTTTTTTTTTCACTATAAACAGAATCACTCTGCTTCACTCGGCTTAATTCACATAGTAGTGATAAACACAACTCTTTGCTAAACTAGTCAAGCTCTTAATTACACTTTAATTTACCTTGTTATGTGCTGCTATTGCCTCTTTCTTTTAGGATGGAACCCAAAAACCTCACTTTGGGACTTGCTTGAATCCACACTGACCTATCAGCACAGGACCTATGCTGAAGCCATTAAGAAAGTCATTGCTAAACCTGTTGCAAGTTAAAGCTTTACAACATGATCATGGTTACATTGTGAAGAATGTTCAGTCCATCAGAGTGCCTTAACATCATCATATATATACATATAGTTTACAATTACATGGTGAATTTCCTCACTTTGGTTTTTTTAGCCAACATAGTCCATGATAGCCCCATGTCCCCCTTTGTTGCATGTTTAGGAAATGTAGGAAGATATCAAGGACCCAGAAGAAGAGCAAAGAGAGAGAGGAAGAGAGAAAATCAAGAGGATATGTTGTTCTATGTAATTTGTGTTTTAGCCTTTTAGGGGTGTGTCAGTCTCTTATATATGTTGTCTTTGCAGATTCGGTTGTAATATTTGCTCATGTTTCTTTAAGTTAAATCGTCATTAATTTAATTTATTTTTTCGATCACATTCTTGGCTAATCTTTCAAAATTGTAGTAAGTAGTAACATGCCTAGTTGAGGCATATCAAGATTTAAGTATATTGAACTAGCAAGTATTTAAACGCTGAAAACAAACTGTTTGTTTTATGAAGGCTGAAAATTCAGTGAAGTTGATATTTTATAATCAGTAGATGATTTGTCTTTGGACATGTTTGATTGAGAGAGTATATTGCGAGTTTAGGGTGTGCTTTAAAGAGTGGTCTTTGTGTTAATGCAAATAATTAGAAAAAATATAAAGCGGTTAAGAAAGACAAAAGTGATTGTAAGTGAAGCAAGAACAAGAGTATATGAGGGTTTTTACCAGTCTTTAGGCACGAAAGAAGGAGAAAAATGTATATATAGAATCGTAAAGAGTCGTGAAGAAAGAACGAGAGATTTTGATCATGATAAGTGCATAAAGGATAAAGATGGAGAGGTGTTGGGTCAAGAAGAGAAGATCAATGAAAGATAGAAGAACTACATCTATGAGTTATTTAATGAACGACAGAAGATCCTTCTAAGTCTTGGTTGGTTATGCACGAAGGAAGAAGATCAAAATTTCGACTACAATTGAAGGATCCGAGACTTTGAAGTAAAAGAGGCTCTATAAGCGGATGAAAAGTGGCGGATAAAAAATGACAGGGCAGTAGGATCTGATAATATCCAATTGAAGTTTGGAAGGGCCTTGGAGAGTGCGTCAGTTGGTTACACCTTAGTACCTATTTACAAGAATAAAGGTGTTGAGTTAAGAAATTAACTAACATAATTGATGATGACAAACATTAGATTATTAGGGTAATTACTCAATTAGTTTTAATTAAATTTGGTTAAGTGTTGCAGGCCAAAAAAAAAAAAAAAAAAAGCAGCCCAATAGGATGAAGAAGGAGAAAAATGTATATATAGAATCGTAAAGAGTCGTGAAGAAAGAACGAGAGATTTTGATCATGATAAGTGCATAAAGGATAAAGATGGAGAGGTGTTGGGTCAAGAAGAGAAGATCAATGAAAGATAGAAGAACTACATCTATGAGTTATTTAATGAACGACAGAAGATCCTTCTAAGTCTTGGTTGGTTATGCACGAAGGAAGAAGATCAAAATTTCGACTACAATTGAAGGATCCGAGACTTTGAAGTAAAAGAGGCTCTATAAGCGGATGAAAAGTGGCGGATAAAAAATGACAGGGCAGTAGGATCTGATAATATCCAATTGAAGTTTGGAAGGGCCTTGGAGAGTGCGTCAGTTGGTTACACCTTAGTACCTATTTACAAGAATAAAGGTGTTGAGTTAAGAAATTAACTAACATAATTGATGATGACAAACATTAGATTATTAGGGTAATTACTCAATTAGTTTTAATTAAATTTGGTTAAGTGTTGCAGGCCAAAAAAAAAAAAAGAAGCAGCCCAATAGGATGGAGATCAAACCAGAAACACAAACAAGCTATAATTCACTTAAAGCCCAAATTGGTTGAGCAATGAATTTAAAATGGGCTGAATGGTAAGTGTATATAATCCAAACCCAAGTCATTCCTCTCAAGTTGAATTCTCCAAGGAGTAAAGCAAAATGAATCAGACGGGCCAAGCAAATCAAACCCGATCCAAGCCCGATTGCTTCTCTCATTCAAACCTTTCCAATTTGCTTTCACCAAAAGCAACGTACACTTTTTTCTAATCAGTCAGAATTCAAAAAGAGAAAGAGAAAGTTTAGTCTCTAAATTGTTCACCAAAAAAGCAAGAAAGAGAAGATTAAGCAAAAGGTTGAAGTCTGATCACCCACATCAAACTGTATTAAGAAGTCAGAAGTTAAAAGGTGATTTCATCTCCTTATACATGCATCATATCTTCTTCTCTTCATCTTCAACGTCCTGCCTATCCATTCTAGGTTACATGGGAAAGATGATCTCTGCTCTTCACTACTGTGCATCTATGGTCATAAGTGTGTCTTGGAGACCAAGTTATTTTTCAATGGCCAAAATCTGAGTTTACCATTGAAGTTATCTGTTTCTGCTGTTATGTGGCTTTCGGTCAACAAGAGAAGGTCAGAACCAAAGTTTCTACTTCGAGGATTAATGGGAAAAAGTGAGTTGGTGATCTGGTGAAGCACAAAGCTCGAGAGTTGACCTAGGGAGAGCAACTCAGCAACATGCAAGGAGATACAAAAGAAGTTGGTTCACCATTCAGAAGCCAAGGAAAGATAACCAGTGTTTTTGAGGTGTATGTTCTAAGAAGAGCTCTTTGAAGAAGTTCATCTACTTGGACAATGCTTCCTAGTCAAAGGAACATTCCTCCAGAATGAAGAACTGAATTAGAGGCTAGCAAATCTGGTTTATCATATAGCAAAGAGGCTGTTGAAGAGTCAATCTCCTTCATGTTTTACAGATTGTAATTTACTTTTTAATGTTTATCTTTCTGTAATTTCTTGAGGTAAAAGGCTGAATGAGAGAGTCATTAAAAGAGTCTAAGAGAGAAAAAAGGCAGACAGATACACATGAGTGAAAAGCCTAGAGTTATTTCAGATTTTTTTAGGTTAAGTCTGTGTCTTGTATCTTGTACCTGTGAGGTATCCTTTTCTTAGTTGGGTGAGCACTAAGAGTGAATAGTTAGGTATTAGCATAACCAAGTAAAGTTAAGTTAGAACTTGAGTTTGAAAGGATTGTGTCAATCCTGTGGAATTGGTGTATGTAATACTTTAACTATTGTGTCAATCCCGTAGGTTGCATTGCACAAAGGCAACCGAACCAGGATACATGATGGTGTCAGCTTCTCTCTTCCCTGCTCTGTTATGTTTTCTGATATTCATGAGACAAAATAAAATTGTCTCATAAATTTTCCGCTGCTGAGTTCAAACATATTCAGATTGCAAGTTTGTTTTAAAAGGGTTATTTCAGTAACTAAAAGAAAGTCATAGATTCAACCTCCCTTCTCTAAGCCTTCTACAACCTTCAAAAGGGGATATACAAAGTTGCGGAAATTATAGAGGGATCAAATTCATAAGCCATCATGAAGTTATGGGAAAGGGTGATAGAACGGAGGTTGAGACAAGAGACACAAGTAACTGAGAACTAATTTGGTTTTATGCTAGGCAAATTCACCATTGAAGCGATATACCTATTAAGAAAGATGATGAAGATGTATCGTGGTAATAAAAATGATCTACATATGGTGTTTATTGATTTGGAAAAGGGTACGATAGGGTGTCAAGGGAGGTTTTATGGCAAATGATTCGATGGTCCCAGAACGTTTGGACCATTAAATGGTCGTAGAACAAAACATGTTTTTTAAGTTTTTTTAATAACTGCTAAATAGTCTTTTTCTAATTTTAATTACAAATTAACTCCATATATTTTATTTAATCATAAAAACTATTTTTTATTTTATAAATTATTATTTTATCATTAATCTATTATGTTTATTAACAATCAGAAACAAAAACAATAACGAATTAGATCTTCCATTGATCGTAATAAATTTTTTGGCTATTCCAATCGATTAAAAGATTATATTTGATCCGTGACGTTCGTCCAGGACTGTGAAATCGTGTTTCTTTGATATTAAGTGCTAGATATGCAATTGCAAGATTTAGAACTATGATTTGGGTAAATTACAATTTGAAGAAATGAGATTTCTTCAAATAAATATGAAAGAGTATATAAATCAAAATAAAACCTTAAAAATTGAAGATAGAATTTTAAAGATAAGATAGATGAATAATAAGATAATAATTTATAAGAACGATAACAAAATTAAAATAGGTGTAGTACACACTTCATCAATCGATTGGGTAGCATAACCAATCGATTGAATTGTGAGACCTCAGGTTGTTTGGAAGCATTCAATCGATTGAATTATAAAAAATCCACATTTTAGTCATCGTTCAATCGATTGGGTAATATGACCAATCGATTGAATTTTGCGAAAACCATGCTGCCTTGCAATTTTCAATCGATTGTTTTGTGATAACAACCTGTAGTCCAATCGATTGAGTTATGGGAAGCCTGAGATTCAATCGATTGTTTTGATAATTCAATCGATTGGTTTTCAAAGAAACACGATTTCACAGTCCTGGACGAACGTCACGGATCAAATATAATCTTTTAATCGATTGGAATAGCCAAAAAATTTATTACGATCAATGGAAGATCTAATTCGTTATTATTTTTGTTTTTGATTGTTAATAATGTGTTTTGTTCTGGGACCATTTAATGGTCCGTTCTAGGACCATCGAATCCGGTGCTAGGTTTTATTGGAAGGTCTTAGAAAAGAAGAGAGTAAGAATAACATATATTCGTGCAATTAAAGACATGTATGATGAGCTACAACTAGTGTGAAGACTCAAGGTGGTGTGACAGAAAAATTTTCTATTGGTATAGGATTACACCAGGGATCATCCTTAAATCCATACATTTTCACATTAGTCTTGAAAGCATTCACAGAGTATATCCAAGAGTCTGTACTATGGTGCATGCTTTTTGCCGATGATATCGTCCTTATGGAGAGTCAAGGGAAAACCTAAATAAGAAAATGGAGTTTTGGAGAGAAGCTTTAGAAGTGTATGGTCTGCGCATAAGCTGTAGCAAGAAGGAATATATTGAATGTAAGTTCGGCATGCAAAGAGAAAACGCTAATATAGAGGTGAAGATTGGAGATAATATCCTACAAAAAGTTAAGAGTTTTAAATATCTTGGGTACATTATACAATATAATGGAAATATTAAACATGATATAAATCATAGGATTCAAGCAGGTTGGTCAAAATGGCGGAGTATGTTTGGTTTTATATGTGACAAAAAAGTGTCTTTAAAACTTAAAGGTAAATTCTATCGCACTGCTATCAGACCGGCTATGCTTTATGGTACAGAGTGTTGGGCGGCCAAAGAGGAGCACGAACATAAGCTAAGTGTGGCAGAGATGGAGATGTTGAGATGAATGAGTGGTTATACGCAATTGGATAGAATAAGGAATGAAGATATAAGAAAGAGGGTTGGAGTGGTATCTATTGTGGAAAAAATGGGAGGATCGCGTCTCAAGTGGTTCGGACATGTGAGAAGAAGACTGACAGAACACCCAATCAGGAGGGTGAATGAGATGGAAGATGGTAAAAGGGTGAAGGGTAAAGAAAGACCTAAGAAGACCATCCATGAGGTGGTCAAACAAGATCTACATGTAAATGATATCTCTATAAACATAATACATGATAGAGCTCAATAGCGTCGTTTGATTCATGTAACCGACCCACCTAGTGAGACAAGGTTTTGTTATTATTGTTGTTGTTGTATATTGTAAGTTTTTACCTTTACAAAATTATTGGATAATTCTTATTAATTTATAAAGTATATTGAACATTGTGGAAACTCAGGTACAGTTAATTTTATATAAAGTTAATAGCTTAGAGTTGTTAAATGATTTGATAAGTTTAACTAAATTATCATCTGAACACGCTCAACTATCAACTTCACATAAAGTTAACTGTATCTGAATCACCATTTTTTCAAAGATAAATATTATTTTATTAATATAAAATAAAAGTATTTCCATAAGGAAGTACAAAAGAATTGGGTATTCCCATTTATCACCAATTGTGACTGAAAGACTAAGAGTTTAGAAAAGAGTAAAGTAAGAGTAAAGAAAATTAGCAGCATCTATCAGGTATGGCTCACGAGTTTACACACTAAATTGCTGGCTTCTTTCACTATCTCTGGTGCCGGGCTTATTACCTTCTCAAAAATACACCGATTCCTCGCTTTCCAAGTGCTCCAACACAGCGCCGCTATGAGGAGGGTCTTTTGTCTACCGTCGAATTGAGCCGCTGCCCAAGATAAGACTCGTTGCTACCAATTGAAAAAGGTCTCATCTTCTCTCATCCATAGGTCAGGGGTTATTAAGTTTAGACTCCATATTATTGAAGACATGGGGCATTGGAACAAAGCATGAGAAATTGATTCAGCCTTCAACATGCATCTTGGACAAGTGGCAGGAGTGGATGTGAACCGGCTGTGAACTTGTTACAACACCGGAAGCTTTTCATGAAGACTTTTCCATAGAAAAACCTTAATTTTATGAGGTAATTTCAATTTTCAAATGCTATTCCAGACTCTATTGTTCTGTATATTCTGGGGTCTCAATGAAGTAGGAGAATGAAAGAATCCATAAGCAATTTTGTATTCTAACCCAACTTCATATATACCAGATTTTGTCCAGCACCAATTAACTTCATCCTCCTCCTCTGTTGGTTTGATTAAAAAAATTTTATTGTATATATCAACTGAAAAAATTGACTCAATCAGATTTCTATTCCAATTTCAATTAGGATTTAGTAACGCACTAACGTAATACACTTGCAGATTTGGCGGGATTGTGAGTGCATTTTGAGGGACATTAAGGGGCATTGGTGGTGGGAGCCAGGGGTCATGGAAGATGCGAAAATTAGTACCAGAGCCTATTTTCCATAACAAGCCTTTCTCGACCACCTTATGCCCTTCAAGAACATTTATCCAGCTCCACGACGGTACACTTCTTATCTCTGCATGTAGAAAATCTGTATATCTGAAATATTTAGCTTTGAGCATTCTTGATAGAGTAGAATTAGGGTATTTCATTAGACGCCAACATTGCTTGCCCAATAACGCCAAATTTTGCGCCCTTAGGTTTTTGATCCCCAACCGTCCATCTTTCTTCGATCTCGTCATTGTGTCCCATTAATTCCAAACCATTCTTCGTTCTGCGCCTTTTGACCCACCAAAATTGCGAGAGCATGCTATGAATCTCACTCAACAGCGTATCCGGGAACTTGAAACAAGAGAGTGTATAAATAGGAATCGCCTCCTCCACCGCTCTCAATAGTGTGTGCCTGCCACCTGATGACAATAGACTTCTTTTCCAACCTATAATCCTCTTCTGAACTTTATCCTTGATAGCTCCAAAGGTTACTTTCTTTGATTTTTGAACTATAGATGGCAGTCCCATATATTTGTCTTGTGCTCCGATATGTTCAATATTTAGTGTCTGAGCAACTGCTAGTCTTGTGTTCTGAGGTGTGTTGTGATTGAAAAAGATAGCCGACTTATTCAAATTGACTTTTTGCCCACTGAAACCCTCATAGATCTCTAGCAATTTTAGAATACTTTGACTTGTATTAGGTGCACTCTTGCAAAAAAGATTGAATTTTCACCATTAAACATACTTAAAAGTAAGGATAAATATAATGGGAGAATGAAAAAGAATGTATAATTTATTTTAAAAAATTAATAAAAAATAAAATGATATATTTTAAAAATAAATATATAATTATTTAATAAAATTTTTAAATTTTTTTTATCATTTTTCTTCTTCACTATATTATAGCCCGAAAAAACATCTTTCTTTTAACACAAGATATCCAACATTGCAAAGTTGTTTGGAATCATCACGGATATGCCAAAATGTGTTGATAAATATTTTTTGTCGTAAGAAAATAAATAAGCAAAAAGTTTTACATTGCTGTATCTTTGTTAAATAAAACAGTATTTTCATGTAGAATTTTTATATGTTTAAACTCTTTATCTTTTCAAAATTTAAAAAAGATAAAGAAAAAACAGAAATAGACACGCCTGGTGGGACTCGAACCCACAATCGTCTGATTAGAAGTCAGACGCCTTATCCATTAGGCCACAGGCGCTTGGTGATGGTATGAGGCAATTAATATTTTAATTTAATGTTTACTAAAATTGCCATACAAGGCCTTCTAAATTCTAAAGTATTTCTCTCCTCATAAAATTTCAGCCATTCAACTTTGTCCCCACATTTATCCCCTTAATTGAATACTCTCTTAAAATAGTTAACGTGTCAATTTACTAGTAAATGAATGAGAAAGCCTATTTTGACAACCTTGTTTATATTACTTGTATGGTGTATCTATCTAACATAAAAGCATAAGTGATATTTATACAAACAAATGGAAAGAGACCTCTATCATTTTTCTGTAATGGACACAAGCATTATCCAAAATGCAATTAATAACTGTGGGAGAGGAAGCTATTGAGGTATAATAGCTTTGCAAAAGATAAACAAATTTCTTGTTTTTCCGATCTAAATAAGACATAAGATGAAGATATATATTATTATGTGTTGTGATGCCTTATGAATCACAATTTTGATTCCTAACCACTTGGCTCCACCATTTCCAATTCAAAAATTTGTACTTATCCACGGAAATTGACTATGTAACTGCTCATCATGTTTGTATCTTCCCACTATGTATATTCCATTGCATTTGCATTTTTTGCATGCCTTGAATAGAATCAAACGTTGCCATTAGCCACTTGAAAGATGAAATTGACAAGCAAGCAATTATAACCCATTTCAACCGTATGAGCAATAATTAAATGGAATTCGTAGCTTCCAACTCATTATTGTAGCTATTTTAGAAAAGATGAACAAGGTGTGTCCATGTACTACATTTTGTAGCTAACTTTATTGTCATTCTAACATTAGAGGGGCATCCCATCTCTTCATTGTAGATATGCACTTTTGGAGAAGAGAAAGGACAACCAATTGAAACAAAAATTAAAATATTATATATCATATAATATTTCACATTTATATTTTTTATTTATTTTCTTTTAAAGTTTG
>NC_029792.2:4743095-4745299 GCF_000816755.2 Arachis ipaensis
TATATATATATAGTGAATTTTTTGGTGGCTTAAGAAATGATGGTTAAATGTAGCTAAGTTTTGACTGTCCAATAAAATATTGACACATGGTATATAAGGAATCTTCCAAAAAGAGTGCACAAATCGCGACTCTGCGAGAAGAGCTTGGACGTCGATGCGTGTAAGCAGTGCGTAAGTGAGATGGTTCCGTCAAGAATGGCAGTGAATCACAAGGGGAGAGGAGAAGCAATGTGGGAGAAGAGGAATGGTGCTGTGTCGTTTCTTATGAAATTAGGTTTTTTAAAATTTTTTAAAAAGTTGTTTAAGTTGGTTACTGTTCATACACTACCCCAAAGCATAAATCAGGCTCAATCAAGTTAAAAGACTCAATCTAAAAAATTGGCTTCCACCGCTTGTCCAATCTCCTCTAAGAAGTCGGGTTCAACGTAAGCAAGCAACCAACACTTATCCGAATGAGTAACCGTCTCCCCAAATCTCTTACTTACTTCTAGAAGAGAGATCTTAACAATCCTAAGATAAGATAAAAAGACAGTTATCCACCATCAAAAGTGGAGCTACTTCAACGGTGATTATTAGTTCATTCCTTATCCTTCGACATTTGGACCTTTCATCTGAACCCCATCATCCAATTTCAGGTAAGCCCCGAAACAGTTACATATGCAATTGGTTACTTATATATTTTTTTAAATACTATGTGACACAAAATTAGTTACTGTATATTATGTTATTCAATTTTTATATATATTTTATATTTTTAACGTACATTTTATATGAATGATCAATTTTTTGTATGCAAGTAATATAATTAATTTGCCAATGAGTTATAACTCAAATGGTATAGTCTCCCCATACTCAATTAAGAGATTGTGGATTCGAGTCTCCTATCTTTGATAAAAAAAAAATATAATTAATTTTTTAATTTGACATATTTGTTCTAATTGAATTTCAAACTCAAGCTTTTGTCGCTTGAAGGAAAGAATGACTCCTAATGTTAGAAACAATCGCTATTGGTATATTAAATGAATGAGCTGTCAACCCTTCTTGTTCACTTCAAGGAACAAATTTTCTTCAATAAAAGTAGTAGCCCAAGAATTGAATGTGAAGATTGAAGAGTGATTAATTGGTGAAGTTGGATCTTGGGTATACTCAAATGCATGATAATGAAGTGTCCTACTCAACTCATATGCCACCTAAACATGGTAGCCACAAAAGAAGGCCCTCCTCACCATAGGCCATAGAATAGGATAATATTGTATATTAATCTTGTTTTGTACCTTGAGTTAATACATGTTCAATCTATTATCAAATAAAGCTTAGCTATCCACTAAAGATTACAAATAATACATCTATAACAAAAAAAAAAGAAGATAAAGGAATAAATGATAGAAAGAAGAGTGGAGCATGAAAGGGATGGAGAGAGGGGGCACTGACTCAAAATCAAATCAAATTACTACTATCAATGTGTCATTTATTGACTTTGTAATGTTCTTGTTGACCCCTTACAACGCTCCTCTCTACCCTCTCACACTTGTTCACTCATTCATATATCACTAGAATTAGGCTTTGGTTGGGTAAAAATTTTTGAAGATGTCAATTTTTTTTTTTTTTGTGTTTCGTTAAATTAAAAAGATCACGTGCTTGTGTTTATAGTTTTTAAAATATTAAAATATTTTTAAAAGCATCTAAAATAGAATTTTTAAAGTTAGTTTATATTTTTTAAAATTTAAAAATCTAATATAATCTTATATATTAACTAATTTTTAAATTTAACGCTTACATTTATGTTTATTATAATATTTTTAAATTTTAAAATCTATTTTATTTATCAAACGTAATTATTGTTAGTTATGTTTATCGAAAATTATTTTTAATTTGATTTACCAAATATAAATGCTACAACTTTTAAACAATTATCTTTTAAAAATTAACTTTTATAAACTACTTTTAAAATATAAAAATTTTACCAAACTAAATTTTAGATCTTGATTAAAAAAAGATGATCATAATGTTCTTATTAACCCCTACTACGCTCCTGTTTACCCTCTCGCATTTGTTCACTCATGTATCACTAGAATTAATTCTAGAAATTATTCACATTGATTTATTATGCACCAAAGTACATTTAATTTTAATATATCAAATATTTTTTTTTTTGGATATTATTATCCCATAAGGTGTTGATATTCACGTTTAGAAAAAGGTAT
>NC_029792.2:4745313-4758539 GCF_000816755.2 Arachis ipaensis
CTAATAATATAAAAATATTTTACACTTGCAATAAAATTAAAACCCCCATGCCAATTTGTTTATTTTTTTTTTAAAAGTCCACATTGATTATTTGACATTAAATAGAGTCATGCAATTGTTATGACAATTATAATACTTAGTATTTTCATTTCTGTTTTATAAAATAGAAAATATTTCAAATGCACCGACTGATATTTCAGTTATTTTAACTATTAATTTCAATTAATATATATTATATATTTTTTATAATTCAGATCAACGGTTAAAATAGGTTAAAATAACTTGAACACTGTATTCCTGATGCACTTGAAATGTTTCGTATAAAATATTATTGGAACCTTAATTTACACACAACACAACCGCTACTGCTTTTGGTGTCGTGATCCCAGCGTCACTTTCAACTTCCACAAAAACTGTTTTGTTTATTCAAAGTTCGCTCCTTTCCTCAATTTCCTCCATTTCTATGAAGTACCCTCTCTTTGTAGTTTGTACCATGGTGGGCATGCACTCTTAACACTTATATGCGGTTTTTTTGAGAGATTTTATTTTTTCCCTGAGCTGTAAAGACACATTGTTTGTGTTGTTGCCTTCACGTCCCTCTCTCTCTCTCTCTCTCTCTCTCCTGTTCTGTGGTGCTCTCTTCGTTCATTCTTAACTTTTTGCTTTTTCCCCTTTTATTTCTTAATTTGGTACTTTTGAAGTAAGAAGTAACGGTTAGGGGGGAAAATGTTGTTGGGTTGGTAGAGTTAGAAGAAGGAAAGGAAAAAAAGAAAGGTTTTTGCTTCCTTCAGCCATGGCTCCAGCTGGGAAGCTTTCTGGGTTTCAAAGAGAAGGCGATGAATGGTATTGTTCCTCTCTAAAGTTTCTCTTTTGATTTTGAAGTTCATTTTTTAATGAATAGTACTACTGGAATTTATGGCCTTTATGAATTGCATGATCGTGTTGACAATCCTATCATGGGTTGAATTTTTGCTTTTTGGTTTGGTTGTGCGGTGTGGAAATGATGAGAAAATGACATGTTCTGTTCCCTACTGATTGTGGAGTCCATGTCATACATGCATTTGTGTGTGTGGTTTTCAAAATAGGTGTTTGATGTGATACTCTGTGGTTTTCTGGTTTTCTTAGGTTCTGCAATGCTGGACTTCCAAGTGATATTGCTGTTTCAATCGATGGAGTCACTTTCCATCTCCATAAGGTACATGCTTTCCTTTCCTTTCCTTTGAGAATTGATCTCTTCTATTCCATTAGTCTCTATCATAGATGGATTGTAACAGTTGTTGTTGTTGAGCCCCTCTTTTTTTTTTCTTTTGTGGTTCTGGATTATCCTCATGTTTCTTCACTCTGGTCCAATTCCAATTCCAATCTAATTGGTGCGATCCTGCTTTGTGGCTCATGCTTTTTGCTGTTAATTCGTTCCACCTGTATTGTTTAAGTGCAAAATATGCGTCCCTCTTTAAGTAAAGGAGTCATATTAGGCTCACTAGGGAGATGCAACCTGTTGTGGAGAGCATACCTTTTATGTCTTGAAATTTACTATGATATGACATTATGGATCTTCCTATGCGAGGAAATAGAAAACCACTTGTGTGTTCCCAAAGTTTCTGGCTCTGTTGTGGTTGGTTTATTTGACATTCTAGGCCTTAGTATTGAGATTCCTATAGCATAACTTGAGACAAGGCTTATTTTTATGGTATTTGTAATGTAAAGCAACTTTTTTGTGCTGTTAAATTGGAGTTTGAGTAACATATACAATGGAACTGCAGTTTCCTCTTATATCGAAATGTGGCAAAATTGCTCGAGCGAATGAAGAGTCCCTGAACAAGAATGGGAAGACTATGAACATGGTGCTGGAAGAATTTCCTGGTGGTCCTGACACTTTCTTAATTGTAGCTAAATTCTGTTATGGCCTCCGTGTAGAACTGTCGGCCAGAAATGTAGTATTGGTTTATTGTGCTGCAGACTATCTTGAAATGACAGATGAATTCGGAGAAGATAACCTGTTGCCGAAATCAGAGTGTTTTTTCCATAAAAACATACTTCGCAACTGGAAAGATTGTATTTTGGCTCTTCAAAATTCCGAGCTTGCTCTAGTCAGGGCTGAAAAGCTTCACCTAGTGAGTAAGTGTATGAATGCTCTATCTATGATGGTATGTACAGATCCGAGTTTGTTTGGTTGGCCTATGATGATGTATGGGAGTTTTCAGAGCCCCGGCGGAAGCATTCTGTGGAATGGTATAAATACTGGTGCTAGGATTCGGAGCTCGGAATCTGATTGGTGGTTTGAAGACATCTCTTATCTCAGTGTGAGTTTGTTTGAGAGGCTTATTAACACAATGCGGGCAAGAGGTATTAGGCCTGAAAACCTGGCAGGTGCCATAATGTACTATTCTAGAAAGTACTTGCCAGGGCTGGGCCGGTGGCGTGCCGGACAAGGTGGGAAAACTAGAAGCGTTGCGAGTTTTAGCTTGACACCTGCTACTGTTGATCAGAAGGCTTTGTTGGAAAGCATTGAGAAACTTCTTCCTGAAAAGAAGGGAAGATCCTTTTGTCAATTCCTACTGGGGCTTCTTCGCGTGGCTTTGATATTGAATGTTGATCAAGCATGCATAGATTCTTTAGAGAGGAGAATAGGGATGCAATTGGAACTGGCAACACTAGATAATCTTCTTATTCCTACGTACTCAGATTCTGATACATTATATAATACAGATTGTATTGATCGAATTGTCCACCATTTTGTGTCTAAAGAATCAAATTTAACTGGTTTTTCACCTTCATCAACTGACCTACAAGAATCACCATCTGAATCGTTGAGGAAAGTTGCAAAGTTGATAGATAGCTATCTTGCAGAAATTGCTTCTGATGTTAACTTAAAACCTGGAAAGATACGCACTCTCGTAGAGGCCCTCCCCCAGCCATCAAGATCATTACATGATGGACTATACAGGGCACTCGACATTTATTTCAAGGTTTGATTCGCGAGCTGCACTTTTAACAAATATGCTTACTTGTAGCCGTAGATTATTAGTCCAGCTCTGAGAAATGCTTGTGATATTTTGCAGGCGCATCCTTGGCTATCCGATAAAGATAAGGAAGAACTATGCAACATCATTGACTACCAGAAACTCTCGATCCATGCTTGTGCTCATGCATCCCAAAATGATAGGTTACCCCTCAGAGTTGTTCTTCAAGTGTTGTTCTTTGAACAGCTACATTTGCGAACGGCATTAGCTGGATGTCTCAATACATTAGATGGTGAAAATCATGAAACTGCTCCGGCAGCTTGTGTTCCTGCAATTGCATTGGGAGAAATGGCAGGTGAAATAGTACAGAGGGATGGATGGGTGACTGTAGCGCGCGAAAACCAGGTTCTAAAGGTGGATATGGATAAGATGAGTTCTAGAGTTGGAGCGCTTGAAGAAGAATTCAGCAAAATAAAGCATGAAATGAAAACCACAGCAAAACCTCGCAATTCGCTTAGTTCTCCGCGATTCATTTCAAGAAAGCTTGGGTGTAAGCTTATTCCAAGACTCTCGGATGCTCAACCAGAATCCCTTAACCGGTGTAGATCCACTCCAAGAGCATCAACTGAAAAGGCACGTCTGTCTCATAGGTCGAGACATGCAGAAAGTGTTTCTTGAGCACCAAGAAACTGGATTTCCTATGTTTATAAATACAAAGATTGTGTTGTGTTGTGTTGTGTTGTGTAGTGTGTGATATTTGACATTTTTTGTGCGAGGGAAAGGGAAGGAAAATGTTTTAACACATTGTGCATTGACAAAGTAGGGATATACATGAACATTTTCCATGTCTTTCCCTCGGGTAAAGTTGGTTGTACATTCATAGAAGCAATTTCACAAAGTTGTCTGGTTTGGTTTTTTGGTGGTATAGAAGAGAGTTCATGCATGATGTATTTATCCACACAGTTTCTGTTTCCTTTTCTTTAAAAAAATAGAAAACATTTGTGAAGGTCATTAGTGTCATCAAAGAAAGAGTGACAGATTAGATATCAGAAATGGAATGAACATCATTTGAAACTTGAGAGTGACATTTAACAAGAGCTATTATTACTTGTGAATTGTCATGGTGGTTGTTGATACAGCATGGTTTCTTTCACAAATGACATAAGTTGTTGACATTTGTCCTGTTTCACTTATTCAATATATGCTAATTCTTTATGATTTGTCAAGTCAAGACTTGTTGAAATTTGAAGCTCTCTGTTTGGTTGAATTGAAATTTATTGAATAGCAGGCAGTCCTTTAATATCCACTTTACTTTTTTCCTTATCTTCAATTTTATCTAAATGATAATATTTAAATTATTGTTTTAATCTCTAATATTTAGTAAAGTCTTAATTTTTTAGTTAATGTCTAAAAGATCATATTTTTGTTACAAAAGATTTCAAATGGGCTTAATATTATCATTTCGCTAAATCCAGGAAGACATATTTAACAACTTTGGTAACATGTATAATGACAATGCAATTAGTTAAACAATTATTGTCAATTTATTCATTATCAACTTACTTATTAAAGTCATTATCACTATGTTAGGCAGCCTATCATCGACCTACTAGATTCTAATATCTTTTAAATAAACAATATTAACTTTTTTTAATCTCTCAATTTAAATATTTTCATAGGAAAAAATAATAGTAATATAGTTTTACAAGCAGAATATTCGCCAGCAACGTCGCTTTGGCCGAGTGGTTAAGGCGTGTGCCTGCTAAGTACATGGGGTTTCCCCGCGAGAGTTCGAATCTCTCAGGCGATTTTTTTTCTTTCTCGTTCTTTCTGAAATCAACATTTCTTTCTCTGCTGCCGGGTGCCGGCCCTCACCTTCTTCAAGCATGGCAGCACTTTCTTCAACCTTCGCCATCTCCAACAGCAACGACAACCAAACATGGCACCACTACATTCATTGCAACAAAATCCCTTCTTTCGAATGCAACAACACTCTTCCTATTCTCCGCAAAACCCTCTCTTTCAGGATCCACTGCACTGCCCCTGAGCCTCTCGGTTATTCAGTAGCTCCTTTGGAACGCACCACATTCGATGATCCTCCTAAGACCGAGATTGGCGGAGGTGATGGCGGTGATGGTGGAGGACGTGGCGGCGGCGGCGGCGGCGGTGGTGATAGCGGTGGAGAAGCAGGAGGGAACGATGGAGATGAAGAGTTCGGGGCTCTGTTGAATTTCGAAGCGGTTATGAAGGAAGCGGAATCTCGTGGTGTGAAGCTTCCTTCGGATATGGTGGAGGCAGCGAAGACCACCGGCATTCGAGAAATGTTCCTCCAACGTTACTTGGATTTACAGGTAGGTTTCTTTCAAAGTTTGAATTTTTAGGGAGGGAAATAAAAGAGTTGTTTCAGTGGCTAAGTTCGATTTTGGTGTTGTGTTGCAGGGTTCGGCTTGGCCACTATCGTTTATGATGAAGCACTGTTCTATTCTGAGAAACCGAATGCTTGCTGATCCTTCTTTTCTATTTAAAGTTGGAATAGAGGTTTGTTTCAAAATCAATGTGTTACTTTTTCCCTCTTGATATAGATGTAATGGGCTGGCTTACACAAAAGGAAAATGGTTATGGTTATGATATGGAATTGAGAAGCGGTGTTAGCTTTTATAAATTACAACTAATGGTGTTATTGATTTGCCAAGTTCAGGTTTTGATAGACACTTGTTGTGCAACCTATGCTGAGTATAAGCAAAGAGGCAAAGACTTTTGGGCTGAGAAAGAGTTGGTTGCTGCCGATGTTCTGGTTGGAGATGTTGTTGACATTGCTTTGGTGACCTTGTTAGCACCCTATGCTCGAATCGGGAAGCTTTCTGTGTCCAAAGGTTTGCTTGGACACATTCAACATGCTTGTGCAGCTCTTCCCAGCAGGTTAGTGTCTGGTTGTAAGCCTCAATTATTTTCCAGGCATCTCCACTATGGATTTATTGATATTTTCGTTGTGGTAACTGATTATTTTGGTATCAACTATGTGTACTACGTCTAAGAGCCAACTTGTTGGTGAATTTTCATATTTCTCTTGTACACTTTATTGCTGAACAACCAGATAAACAATTCTCAAAAGGAATGAAAAGTTGAAAATTTTGATTGGTTCAATAGTGCTGTGATTTATGTTAGGTTTAGTTAACCATTTCTTCTGTGAAATATATATGGAGGCTGGTATGAATTAGTAAACAGTAATTCTAATTCAAATTTGTGACAATTGTAGTACAGCAAACAATGAATAAGGGTTTTCCCTCCTTTATTCATGCCAAGCTTTTTCGTTTGGTTGGCTTTTATAAACCTATGGAACTGAAATCTCATGCTTGCATGCAGTGTATTTGAAGCTCAAAGGCCGGGATGTAAATTCACTGTGATGCAGCGCGTTGCCACATACTTCTACAAGGTACCACATATTTGGAAGCTTTGCATGATAAATTACTCTTTAGCTGCATGAAAGAATCTAACCAGTAGAAGCAATCTTTGTTTGTATGTCATTTAATTCTTTGTTTCACTTAAGTTTAGTTTCTAGTAGCAGATCATTAGTTAATACTATGAGTTCCTGACATTCTGTATTCAGGGTGCATTGTACGGATCCGTTGGCTTTGGATGTGGTATTATCGGTCAAGGATTTGCAAATATGCTCATGAATGCTAAAAGGTATAAATGTCTACTCAGGATATTGTATAAAACATAAATGTTTTGTTGCATGCAGTTCACAAATTCAATTCTTTTCTTTTGTAATCATAAAAAGCTTGAAATATGAATCTCTCTCTCTCTCTCTCTCTCTGAAATATCTGTTCTTGTAGATTATCAACGGGTTTTTCTTTATGTAAAACAGGAGCATTAGGAAATCTGAAGAGGACATACCTGTACCCCCACTTCTGCCAAGTGCTGCTCTTTGGGGTATGTCTTGTTCTATTTTTTCAGTTTCTGTGTCTATACTGTTTCACGTTTTCTTCCGAGGGTTCTGTTTTAGAATATGCATTCTGATTAATGCTCTTGATTAAGGATGGAGAATATAAGCAGTAGACTTTCTTGGTGTAGATATAAGCAGAAGACTTAATTTCAAAATGGCAATGAAATTAGAGTTACACATTAAATGTTGTTTCAACATCTTTTATCTATTTAACATTTGAATTTGGTAATTGTCTTGTTATTGTTGCATAAATTTCACATTTGAATCTAATGCATTTGCATTTGTTCATGTATGCGTCTTTGTTCTTAGTTTCTTATTATTGATGGAAGGGAGGAAAGCAAGGAAACACAGGCTACCATTGCTTGTGCTAAATGACATAGAATGAAAAATTAAGAAAAAGGGTTGCTTGGGTGCACAGGCATCCCTCGTCACACAGGGTCTTGTAGAAAGACTACACCTAGATAGTGTAATGTCGGCAGCCTAACTGATCGATGCATCAGTAGCCGATTCTACAGCTTGAACTTGTGACCCTGAGGTTACACGGAGACAATTCAATCCTTGCTTTAAGGTTTCCCTTTATATAGAATAAAAAAATAGCTGAGGACAAAATACAATAGGCTCATAGTTAAATTCTATTGGCCTCCATTGAAGTTGGGTGATATTCCGCACCAGTATTATTTGTCATACTTATATAATTGCATTAGCTAGATAAGGTCAACATTAAGTTTTTACAAAACTAAGGTGTAGAGTTTAGCATAGTATTCTATAAATCCAACGATATCGAGTGTAATATTGTCTAATTTTTGGAGAGGTCATTGCAATTATTATTTACATTTGCTTAATTTGTTTCCCCTCTATCAGGTTTCTTCCTTGCCGTGTCATCCAACACCCGGTACCAAATCATTAATGGAATGGAGCAGCTTGTTGAAGCCTCTCCTTTGGCAAAGAAGGCCCCGGTCGTTGCAATGGCTTTCACGGTAGGTGTGAGATTTGGCAATAACATCTATGGCGGCATGCAGTTTGTAGATTGGGCCAAACGGAGTGGCATACAATGAGTGGCCCCTTAATTATCTCAAATTTCCACCCCATTTTTTTAAGGTTTTCTTGTCCGGCTGTCCCTGGCTGAAAGGGTTCCCACTCAACTTGAGTAGTAATGAAGTTCCCTCAATGTTTTTCACTCTTGAATCTTTTGGGGCATCCCTTGATTGAAAGGGCAAGTCTTCCCTAAAATCCAAACACTTAGAAATTGTTTCTTGAGTATCAAGAAACCAGAGTTCCTCTGTATGTAGAAATGCATAGCATATAGTTTTTAAGCTCTTTTGGTACACGGGGGAAAGGGAAGGAGAATGTTTATCAATATTAGTAATACAGTGTATTTTTATTTCACAAGTTTGCATATGCGAACACTAGGCTTATATATTACTGCTATTAGCCTATCATAGTTTTATTTGATCAAATAATTTCATTATAAACTAGCACAATATAACATTAGAGTAACAATGATTCATGGATTTGTCTATGGTGGGAAACTAGTAGCTAAACCTTAAAAGACCAAATAAAAATATTCCATTTTAGTGCTTAAGATTAATTCCGTACACATAAATTTAATTTTTTTCTTAACAAATTATAATAATATATATGAATTGTTGATCATTTANTTTGATTCGTCAAAGTTGGTAGAATATCATGAAAATGGTTTGAATTGCTGTCTTGACGTGGGTAAGAAGGAGTCAATAAAAATCAAGACGTAGAGTTCACATACCTTGAGTAAGAGTTGCTGCGATGGCCATTATTGTTATCAAGAGACGTTTACTCCAATTGCTAAACTCAATTCTGTATTAATTCTTTTATCTTTTGTTGCGAGTTTTAATTGGCCTTTACGTCAATTGAATGTAAAGAATGCTTTTCTGAATGGGGAGAGAGAAGAAGAAGTATTTATAAAATTTTCACTTGAATTTGAGATTGAATTAGAGAGGAATAAAGTGTACAAACTAAAAAAATCTCTCTATGGATTGAAACAATTCCCGAGAGCTTAGTTTGAACGACTTGGAATGGTAGTAAAGGAACTTGGTTATATTCAAAACCAAGCTGATCATACGCTTTTCTATAAACATATAGCAGCTAATAAAACTGTTATCTTAATTGTATATGTGGGTGATATTATTCTGACAGGTAATGATATTTTGGAACTAAAAGATTTAAAGGAAAAACTTGCCAAATCATTTGAAATCAAAGAATTTGACTCATTAAAATACTTCTTTAGAATTGAATCGCAAGATTTAAGAAAGACATTTTTATGAACCAACGAAAGTATATCCTAAATCTTTTGAAAGATATGGGATTACTTAGTTGTAAAGTTGATGAAACATCTATAGATGCTAACTTAAAATTGAAACCAGCCAAACCAAAAAATGTAATGGACAAAGGTAGATATCAACAATTAGTGAAGAGGCTAATCTATTTATCCTATATACGCCCGGATATAGCTGTGAGTATAATAAGTCAGTTTATATATTTACCTAGTCGAGAACACATAGATACTGTCGTTAGAATCTTAAAGTACTTGAAGGGGTCGCCTAAAAAAAAGTACTCTACAAAAATCATAGACATCTTCAAGTAGAAGCCTATACAGATGAGGTTGAGATGGAAATGTCGTGGATAAAAAGTCTAACATGTGTATTTTTGTTAAAGAAAATCTGGTTAATTAAAAGAGTAAAAAATAGAATGTTGTGATACGAATTAATGCAAAAACTGAATTTAGAACAGTTTATAGAATATGTGAAGCACTATGGATAGAAAAATTCTTATAAGAACTAAAAATTTTCATTTCTCCACTAATAAAATTATACTGTGTCAATAAATCTGTCATTTTTATTGTTTATAATCCAATTTTACACGACAGAATTAAACATATTGAAGTTAACAAATATTTTATATAAAAAAAATTGAGAGAGAATAGATTTATATCTCATATTTCAACTACAAAATAATTAACAGATATTTTAATTAAAAGATTACCTAAAAAGATCTTTAATAGCATAATAAATAAGCTGTTAATAAAGAATATCTTCGACTTCAAGTCAACTTAAGAAAAAATGTTAACTCGATCAAATCAAAATCACATTCTTTATTTCTTTCATGAATCTTTTCTTGGAATAGAATTAGACAATTAGCTATAATATTCTTTCCTCTTATTCTCTTTCACCGTTCTTCTTCACCTTTTAAGCCTCACATGGTGGTTAGAGCACTGAACTTCCTCTTCCATTCATGCCCTCCTCCTCTCCGCTTCTCCTCCTCCTTCTGTTGCTCCCCCGCCTTCCTCCCTCCGCAGCCTCTCTCCTCCGATTATGGCGGCCGCAGGATGCCGTTTTGCGTAGCACAAAAGGCGTCCGGGGACGTGTTTGGGAGCATAATCGATGTGCCTCTTCATTTTCCGTCCATCCAAACACGCCCCATTTTGTTCATAATATGGTTGACCTTAACTCCAAACTGAAGCAACTTGTGAAACGTTGTCAACTGCATAAAGCAAGGCACGTGTTTGATAAAATGCCTTACAGAGATGAGGTTTCATGGACCACGATAATAGCTGGTTATGTCAATTCTTCAGACCCGTTTGAAGCGTTGATCTTGTTCTTAAATTTATGGATCCAGCCTGGTCTTCAAAAAGACCAGTTTATGATTAGTGTTGCACTCAAGGCTTGTGCTCTTGGCATGAA
Organism: Arachis ipaensis; assembly: GCF_000816755.2. Classification (NCBI taxonomy): domain Eukaryota; kingdom Viridiplantae; phylum Streptophyta; class Magnoliopsida; order Fabales; family Fabaceae; genus Arachis; species Arachis ipaensis. The sequence continues at coordinate 4,755,939 of NC_029792.2, forward strand.
TATATATTTTGGGGAATCATTGCATGGATTTTCTGTGAAGTCAAGTTTGGTAGACTCGGTATTTGTCAGCAGTTCACTAGTGGACATGTACATGAAAGTAGGCAAAGTAGAGCAAGGTTGCAGAGTCTTCGAAGAAATGGAAACCCGAAACGTGGTATCGTGGACGTCCATTATTGCGGGGCTTGTTCATGGTGGTTATAGTATAGAGGGATTATTGTATTTCTCTGAAATGTGGAGATCAAAAGTGGGTTGTGATTCATATGCATTCGCCATCGCTTTGAAAGCATCTGCTGATTCAAATTCTTTAGATTGTGGGAAAGCTATTCACACACAAACAATAAAACAAGGGTTTGATGAGAGCTTGTTTGTGATTAACACTCTTGCTTCCATGTATAATAAATGTGGAAAACCAGGTTATGTCACGAGATTGTTCAAAAAAATGAGGATGCCAGATGTAGTTTCATGGACAACCCTTATTACAACATATGTGCAGACGGGAGAAGAAGAGAATGCAGTGGATGCATTTAGAAGGATGAGAAAATCAGGGGTTAGTGCCAATCAATACACTTTTGCAGCAGTCATTTCTGCATGTGCGAATCTTGCTGTTAAAGAATGGGGCCAGCAGATACATGGCCATGTATTGCGTCTAGGTCTGGTGGATGCCTTGTCAGTGTCGAATTCCCTCATTACACTTTATTCGAAATGTGGGATGTTAACTTTGGCTTCAATGGTGTTTTGTAGTATGGCTAGAAAAGATATTATTTCTTGGAGCACTATAATTGCAGTTTATTCTCAAGCAGGTTATGCAAAAGAAGCTTTTGACTATCTATCATGGATGAGAAGGGAAGGGCCAAAACCGAATGAATTTGCTCTTGCTAGCTTGCTTAGTGTGAGTGGAAGCATGGCGCTTCTTGAGCCTGGGAAGCAGGTGCATGCTCATGTCCTATGCATTGGCCTGGATCATGAAGCAATGGTTCATAGTGCACTAATTAGTATGTATTCAAAATGTGGGAGTCTAAAAGAAGCTTCTAAAGTATTTGATGGGACTAAAACTAATGACATTATATCATGGACAGCCATGATCAATGGGTATGCTGAACATGGATCCAGCCAAAAGGCAATTCATTTATTCGAGAAGATTCCTAGTATTGGTTTAAAACCGGACTATGTGACTTTCATTGGGGTTTTGACAGCTTGTAGCCATGCTGGATTGGTTGATCAAGGTTTCCACTACTTTATGTCAATGACTGACGAGTACCGGATCAGTCCTTCAAAAGAGCACTATGGTTGCATGATTGATCTTCTATGCAGAGCAGGAAGATTGAGTGAAGCTGAGCTTATGATACGAAGCATGCCTTTTCGTAGTGATGATGTTGTGTGGTCTACCTTACTTAGAGCATGTAGGGTTCATGGGGACGTTGACAGAGGAAGACGAACAGCAGAAAGAATACTTTCTTTGGATCCGAATAGTGCAGGAACTCACATCACCCTGGCTAACATATATGCTGCCAAGGGGAGATGGGAGGAAGTTGCACACATAAGGAAGCTAATGAAGTCAAAGGGGGTAATAAAAGAGCCAGGTTGGTCTTGGATAAATGTCAATGATCACTTGCATTCATTTGTTTCTGCGGATCAGTCTCATCCGCAGAGCGAAGATATCATAACCATTTTAAAACTACTAAGTTCAAGAAGAGGAGATTCTTTGCTGGAAACATGTTCAAGTGAAGATGTTGAAGATTAGCAACAGGCTAAATTTTCTATCATTGTGCTTGTGCTACAATTACAATTTTTCCATTAGCATTCATTACGTTACATAGATTTCAAATGATTGTTGGGAATTGGTTGCCTAACTGCAATCACTTGAACACTCAAAATCCAGCGTATACCAGGTTCGTATGGAATTTGAAACTGAGACATCATTTAAATGGCTTCAAAGATATTTTTTAAAGGATGAAAGAAATTAATCAAGAGGTAATTTTTCATTGATGAAAACAGCATATGATTTCCATCTTCCTGTAAATATTAGTTTTGCTTCTTGTGAATTTATGCATTCTTTTTAATTGTACAGTACCCTTAGAGATCACTCGCTGTGAAATTTATTGTTGAATAACTTGGCTAGTGATTCATAATTTAAAAAAAAAATGTTCTACCCATGTGTTACCATTTGCAGGAATACGATCGATACTGGAATAAAGCTTTACTAGTTAACTTTGCCTCAAGACCCTTCTTTTTTTGGCACAGGTATGCATTCCTTCATGCATTATTGATAAAATTAGCTTTCTATTGTTGGCATGGAATAAGTTTATGCATATAACGTCAGAAACCAATTTTTCTATTGATGCAATGAGTCTAGAAATTAACTAACGTGATTCGAGATATGCAGGGACTGGAGAGAATAGCAAAGTTGGCTTTTACACAAAACCGCATTCACAATTTTGAACTAATATTCCAATTAAGAATTCTATGGTGTCTACTACTTGGTATCTAAATTTTGTCTAATTTATCTTTTATAATAAATTTTAAATATTTAAAAATTATTTACTTTTATACTTTTTAAATTAAATATTGATTTTTAACCTTTTTTTAGCAAATTAGATACCA
>NC_029792.2:4759196-4759999 GCF_000816755.2 Arachis ipaensis
AGTGGGTTGCCTCCTGGTATATATGAAGTTTGTGTGTTGTGGGTAAAAAATATAGTTCATCTAGGTTTATTTTGATGTGTACTAATTTTTTTTGTTTTATTTTTTTTCTTTTGCGAAATGAGCTCTGGAGCAACGGTTGAGTTGTCTTTGTGTAACCTCAAGGTCACAGGTTGATAATAGTGTTTTTCTGGATTATTTTTGTTTTATATATTGGATTGATAATAGTGTTTTTCTGGATTATGGATTGTTGGGATGTTTATCTCAAATGTGGCAGTGTTTAATCTGGGATACAGAAATTGGACTCTCCAATTTTTTAGAAGTATAAAAATCGGACTATTCGATTTCTAGAGTACAAAAATCGGACCCTCCAATTCTTCTTCAAAAAATTTAAAAAATTTGAGGTACCGAAATCAGACCCACTCACTCATTGTCACTACCTCATCGGCGCCGTATCCTGCACCGCGCTCGTTCAATAGCGTCGCCACCTCCTGCTCTACGCTTGTTCATCATCGTCGCGACCTCCTAATCAGTCTTCCTCGTTTTTGCCGCCTCCAGCAGAATTTGTCACCACCAGCAGCCGCTGCCTCCAGCAGCCTTTTCGCTGCTCATCGTTGCTGCTCTCGCAGCCTTGTCGCCACCGCCGCATCATTCTTTTCTTCTGTCATCACCACCTCTTGTTTGTCGTCACCTTTTGTACTAAGTCCCTTTCTCGGATTAGTTTCTTGAGTTTTTTCAATATTTGAGGGTTTAGGGTTTGTTCATTTGTTTGAAATTGGTAATCTTCTAAGTTTGTATTTTGTATT
>NC_029792.2:4760243-4760833 GCF_000816755.2 Arachis ipaensis
AGATTCAGATTTGAATTAAAAATTTAAAGATGGAATTTATCTAATTTTATATCTTATTAAATAATTTAATAGAAGAAATTATTATGCACTCTATTTTTAATTACGTGAACAATCATTAGCATTGCTAAAGACCATACTGTTATTTTTAGTTTTTTTGAGTTCCTTTTTTATTGTTAATTCTATAAGTGTGAAATTGTTTGATATTAGGTGCAACAATTAATCTAGTATTAAAGGATTTTGCTGGACATGGCATAGGAACACAAGGGGATGTTATGATGCTTGGGTGGAAGGGCAGTAAAGAAGAACGAGAAGAAGGATTGGATAGCTTTGTACCTTGTAACTATTTGGTTATATTATTATCAGATATACCTATACGTTAAGGTTAAGTACGATGTTGTCTTTTATGGTTTAGGTTGAAATTTTTTTTTGTCTTGAACATTTTCTTATATATAAAATCGTCTCTAAAGTTTAATGTAGTTTTAAAATTGTCCGTTTACAGACTTTATTCATACATAGTTGTAACTTAAATAAATTAGAAAATAAATAGTACTTATAATGTATTATACAAATAATAAAAATGTTAAAATAGT
>NC_029792.2:4761253-4763362 GCF_000816755.2 Arachis ipaensis
TAGCTATAACTTAAATAAATTAGAAGATAAATAGTACTTATAATGTATTACACAAATAATAAAAATATTAAAATAGTTTATAATTTAAAATAATTCTAAAATAAATATTATTGTAAAATAAATTAAACTATTTTTTATTTTATAATATTAAAAATTTATAATTATATAACATATAATATTAATAATATATATATTTGTTTATAGTAACAATATTTGGATAAAATACTCTACATAAATTACGGCACCAATTCATAATCAATGACATAAAGTTACGATGAAATGATGTCTATTCACATAATTTCTAGTTTCTTGGTATTGGTTCATGTGTGACTTCATGCACGCCATCAATTCCGCCAGAAATAATCAACAACAACAACAAAGTCTTGTCCTATTAGGTAGGGTCGACTACATGAATCAAATGACATCATTGAGCTTTATCATATATCATGTCTATAGAGAGACCGTTTACATGTAAATCTCATTTGACTACCTTATGGATGGTCTTCTTAGGTCTTCCTCTACCTTTTACCCCGTTGATCATCTTCCATCTCATTCACCCTGGGTGTTCTGTCGGTCTTCTTCTCACATGTCCGAACCACCTGACATGCGATTTTACCATTTTTTCTACAATAGATGCTACTCCAACTCTCTCTCTTATATCTTCATTCCTTATTCTATCCAATCATGTATAATCCCTCATCCATCTCAACATCCTCATCTCTGCCACACTTAGCTTAAGTTCGTGCTCCCCTTTGGCCGCCCAACACTCTGTACCATAAAGCATAGTCAGTCTGATAGCAGTGCGATAGAATTTACCGTTAAGTTTTAAATGCACTTTTTTGTCACATATAAAACCAGATACACTCCGTCATTTTGACCAACCTGCTTATATCATATTATTTACATCTTGTTCAATCTCTTCATTATCTTGTATGATGCACCCAAGATACTTAAAACTCTTAACTTTTCATAGGATATTATCTCCAATCTTCACCTCTATATTATGGTTTTTCCTTCGCAAGCCGAACTTACATTCCATATATTCCGTCTTGCTACGACTTTTGCACAGACCATACACTTCTAGAACTTCTCTCCATAATTCCAACGTCTTATTAGGTCTTTCCTTGACTCTCCCATAAGGACGATATCATCATACAGGCTCTTGGATATGCTCTGTGAGTACTTCCAATACTAATGTGAAAATGTATGAACTTAAGGATGGTCTCTGGTGTAATCCTATACCAATAGAAAATTCCTCTGTCACACTACCTTGAGTCTTCACACTAGATGTAGTCCCATCATGCATGTCTTTAATTGCACGAATATATGCGATCCTTACTCTCTTATTTTCTAAAATCTTCCATAAAACCTCAATTGACATTCTATCGTATGCTTTTTCTAAATCAATAAACACCATATATAGATCATTTTTTTTGTAACAATATGATTTGATTTATTATTTGTTACATATTGCATTAATTTGGCAAAATATTACAAATGATTGAATACAATTATTTACTGCATCATTTTTATTTATTTAATTTTTGATATTATCATTTTTATTATTTTTTTTTTGGACAATATCATTTTTATTATTTAATACCACTTTTTTCCTGTTATTGGCCAGCCTTTTTTTAGTTCCGGTCCTCTATTTTTTTCAATCTCCTTCAGTAGCCCATCTCACAAAAATTTCTTTTCTGGAGGCCAATTTTTATATTTATCTTTGCAATTAATGTTTGTCGTTTACCATACTCCTTCTTTAGTACACTGTTTTATGGGTTATCATACACGCCACATGTTAAAAGGTTATTTGCCAGACAACACATAATTATTCTTAGCCATTTAAAATCATACCACGAAAACGAAAGAACTCACTTAAATAAATACATTAAATGATTAAATACTTATTACAGTTTTTTTCTCCTGAAGCTTTGACCCAGCTTTGTGCATTGAACTTTCCTAATTTTCTGTTTATTCTGTTTATATTAAAAAATTCAGTTAAAAATAAAACATACAACGGTTGTTTATTTTTTGTAAGATTATGATATTGTTGAAAAAAAATAAAAGAATAGAAAAATTTTAATTAAAAAAATATATATATTAAGGTAT
>NC_029792.2:4763586-4767670 GCF_000816755.2 Arachis ipaensis
AGATCATTTTGAACCAAAAAAAAAAAATATTAAAAAAAAAGGCAAGGAAAGTAAGTTTGTGTGCGGTCGTCCCGTCCGTCAGCGTGACGGCAGCAACGACTCGAAAACATGGCAATGGCGGCACTTTCTTCACCCTTGGCTCTCTCCAACTCTCATTACTATAACAACAAGAACTACACCTTCAAAGCCTCTTCTTTGAAACAAAGAACTACATTACTCCCCGTTCTCCATCATCGTGATCGCACTTTCAGGATCCGATGCACCAGCGACGCCGGCGCTGCATTGTTGTTGAATTTCGAAGCGGTTATGAAGGAATGCAATGCTCGTGGTGTCAAGCTTCCTCTGGATATGGTGGACGCCGCCAAGATCACCGGCATTCGCCAACTCTTCCTTCATCGTTACTTCCAACTACAGGTCATCATTCTTCGATCTTCTTTATTATTGTTATTCAAAATTCAATAATGGTTAAGCTGAAATCTCTTGTGTTACGGTTGCAGGGTTCGAATCTGGTAATGTCGTTTCTTATGAAGCACATTCCTATGCTTAGAACCAGAATGTTAGCTGATCCTTCTTTTCTATTTAAACTTGGAACAGAGGTTTAATTTCCATTTCCATTTCCATTTTTATTTTTATTTTGATTTAGATCTTACTTTGAATCGTTCCGTGGTTGATTCTATATCTCTGTGTTTTGAGGCGTTGAGAATTTCTTTCTCATAAGATTTGAACTTAAGATCTCGTGTTGATAACTTCGGCTATATAGCATTTCTCATAAAATTTGAACTATAGAACTCTGTATTATGTTTTGAAGTGTCAAGAACTTTGGCCATATAGCACTTCTCGTAAAATTTGAACTTAAGAACTCGTGTTAATGTGTGCAGGTTTTTATAGACATCTTATGTACTTTGGTTGCGGAATATCTCCAAAGACGTGGGGATTTCTGGAATGAGATTCATCTGGTCATTGGTGATATTGTGGTTGGAATTATACCTCTCGTTATTGTGGTGACCAATTTATCACCCATAGCTAGATTTGGAAGCTATTCTTATGACTCCGAAAGTTTGCTTGGAGGCATTCAGCATACTATTGCATCTCTTCCTGGCAGGTTATTATATTCTCTCTACTCAAAAGAGTGTCTACTTTATAAATATAAGATGATTGATTTGTACGTTTGTTTAAGAATTTTCTCTACTTCTATATATGCATATGCAGTATTAATTAATCGTTTAAGATCATTAGATAAGTCAAAGTTATTTTCTACTAACTTGAACAGATTGATTTCGTGACATGTTTCTATTTTGTTATATATTGCATAACATCACATGTCAAGTGATGATTAATAATGTGGTATTCCATGTGCTGTTAATCAATAACATAACAGCCATTAACACCACATATATTTCATGCTAAATGTTGATATGACTTAACGTGACATGACATACATTTGAATAACACAGTAATTTCATTAACTAAATTCAAGTGTCTAATGTGCACCATTAATTTGTGTATTACTTGTTAGAGATCTAGCTGAATGTGAATCCCATTGTTGATAATGTTATGATACCAAATTTCTACTCGAATGCAGTGTATTCGAAGCTGAAAGACCAGGATGTAAATTCACTCTGAAGCAGCGCATTGCCACATACTTCATCAAGGTGCCTTACATTTTTGGAGGGGAAAAACTTTTTTTACTGTAATTTTGTTTGTCGTAGCAGTTTATTTCTTTTGACACATTTTCTGTTCAGGGTGCATTGCAAGGAATCATGGCCTTTTTAAGTGCTCTTATTGGTCAAGGATTTTTAAATGTTATAATGATGAATTCCAAAAGGTATTCATATGTAAATATGCCTACCCTCATATCTTATATATTAAATCTTTTGAATTCTTGTCACAGAATTTATAGAAATAATAAAATATGATTGCTTTTATTATTATTATTATTATTATTATTATTATTATTATTATTATTATTATTATAAAACTGCTGCTCTTTGGGGTATGTATTGCTCTCTCTTAATTTTGTGAATTTGAGTTTTTGATTGGTGTGTTTTATTCAGTTGATGAAGAGATGGAAAAGATAAGTACATATCATAATTCCAAAATGGCAATTAAAAAACTAAATAGAGCTTCATATTAGTGTTGTTTCCAACCTCTTTTATTCATTTATAATGAGAAGCTGTTGTTTCAGTTTTATTTTCATAGAAATATTTAAAAACTATTTAGCTTGCTAGTTGCTAGCAAGATGGTATGATTCAACATAACCTTTGGTTATTATCGATTTGGTAGACCAAGGGGATCATAAGCCAAATAAAACCATAATACTTTGACCCTTTTTTGTCTTGGTAAAGATTTTCCCATTTGATGCATTTGGGTTCACCACCTTTGAATTAATTATTAACGATTTCATAACAAAAATATAAAAACACTCATAATACAAACTTATATTGAAAAAGAAAAAGAAAATCTTATGTTGTGTTTGTGTGTTTTGTGTTTCTATTGCGTATAAAAACACTTTCAAAACACAACCTATATAATGTTATTTAGTCTGCTTAATTATTGGTTAGTTATTTTGATCTCTTTTTACCAGGGATCTTTGCAGCTGTGTCATCTAACACTCGTTATCAAATCATTAATGGATTGGAACTCCTTTTTGAAGCATCTGCTATTGGAAAAATCCCAAACATTGCAAAGTTCTTCTCTTTCATTGTGAGATTTATTAACAACATCATTGGTGGTATGCAGTTTGTAGAATGGGCTAAATGGAGTGGTGTACATTGAGTGACCCCTTAACCATAATTATCTATACTTAACATTTGCACCTTTTTTTTTTGCCTTTCATCTAAGGTTGGCTAAAAATTAAAAGGGATTAGCTAATTTGTGTCCTTAGTAATAGAAAATTTTAAATGCTTTACTTCAATAAATGCACAACAAATATATTGAGAATTTAAATTTAGTATAATTTTTTATAAAGATTCTTTTTATTTGTAAGGGCACATGTTAGCTAAACCTTATTTTTGTTCACGTGGTTCATAGTTCATAAAATTGGGCATAGTCTAGGGTTATCAAATTCATATGTCTAGGTTACCAATCTAAGTATGGAAAATGTAAGATTGGTTTACAATCATTTAGGCCACTAAAGTCCTTTTGTTTCTTTTTTTTTTTTTTGTTAAGAATTCCATTTTGTTAGCTCAGTGCTCAGTTACATACTTTTAGGAGAAAACTAGTTGATGGTTAATAACAATATAACATTAATGCAGCATATATATAGTTTCATATGACCATTATTGTTCATATATATAGTGGAATCGTGTGCAGTATATATTGCGATTTTGGTGGACTGAAAGAATTTTGATCATAGAAGTTGCTTTCTTGTTAAATTCAATAATTGAACACACACAGACAATCAAACACTGGTGTTTTCTAGTCCAAGTTTTAAAATTGCCCCTTTTTTTTTGGGATCCGAACTACTTTTTTGGGGTATTTTATTGCCCTTTATGTTGCTTACATATTTTATTTTATTTATATATATACTATTGGCACTTAATTAAGGACTAATTAAAGTCAAGGACATGGCTTTACATCATAAGGTAACAACATAATAAATAAAGACATAGCGGGAGGGGCCAGCATAGCTGTGAACAAAAATTGTATTAAGCTTGACAGCTCTGAAATTCTATTAATAACCTGTCGAATGTTGTTACGCGCACTAATGGAACGGTACGAGCGAGCTATGCTAATTGGAACAAATTCTTATAGAGCGAGGAGGATAGTAAAATAATAAAATAAGACATTTATCAAATTTATACTTTTTATCGAATGAAATTTTAGTCTTTCAATCAGAAGAAGTTTTCATTTACATTTCACACATATCGAAGTTTGGATAGTTGAATATTCTAAGTTGTTGTAAGAGTTTTCTTTTTTTAAAAGAAAGAGGTATACCAAAACTAATAGATTATTTATTAAAGAAAATCTACTATTCCAATTATCTCAATTTTATTATTATCACAGAAATTTAACTAATAAAATGATAAATTAATGAACACATTTAAAAAATAAATATAATCAATTTATTCTGTTACTTAAATTT
>NC_029792.2:4768156-4770394 GCF_000816755.2 Arachis ipaensis
TTCAAATTATTCTTAAATATTTTTCTTTAAGTAAAAAGTGTTATTCTCTTTGTTAAATAAACAAATTTCAAGTCTTTAATTACAATATTTTTATTGAATTTAATTTTAATGCACAGATAGTGTAAATTTTTTTTTAATGATTATTTATATGTTTAATGTGAAAAATAGTTATTTTTACAGATGTGACATTATGTAATAAAATACATGTATAAAATTATTTTATACTGATAGTACGTCAAAATTAAATTCATAAGTAATAATGTATAATTAAAATTTATGATGTTTTATTTTATTTTTGTTTTTTATTTTTAATAACAAGTTAATTTTAAAAAAATAGTATTTTTTACGTTTTGAAAGTTGAAACACATTAGCATACGCCTGTACTTATATTAACTAAATTGAGGCTTTAAATATTAATTAATGAATTAATCATAGATTAGTAGTTACCAATTGGAGGTCCAAGCCCAGTGAAAATTAACAGTAATATATGAGGAGAAGGGAAAAACAATGGAGAAAAAGAACTAGAATGACGCAGTGGAACTGAAAATGGTAAATGGCAAAAAAATAAAGGCAAAATTTCCAGCAATGTGAAGACGGCTTTTAAATTTTTTTTTATTATTATTTTTCTTGTGTCTTGAATTTTCTTCAGTCCACCTTCTCTCTCCCTCCTTCGTCTACTCCCTCCAAGTTTCTCTTTCTAGATCAAAAAACGTTTCGCTCCGTTCCGTTTCGTATCAGAGTTTACTCTCTTTCTCTCTCCTCTGCGCCTTTCTGCAATTCGATTGTGCTTTTTCTTTCTTTCTTGTGGAATTGAGGGATTCGGAGCTGGTCAATTCGACGAAGAAGGAGTGGAATTATCAGAATCAGAATCTGAATCTGAGGGTGGATCTGAAGGGAAGAAGAGTGGGATCTGCAGTGGAAGATGGCGATGTCGGGGATGAGAGGGCTTTCGGTTTTCATCAGCGACATCCGCAACTGCCAGAACAAGGAGCAGGAGCGCCTCCGCGTCGATAAGGAGCTCGGCAACATCCGAACCCGCTTCAAGAACGAGAAGGTTAGTTACTCAGTTAGTTAGTTAGTTAGTTAGGCAGTTAGTTAGTTAGGGTTTCCCGTTTTCCAATCAAACCTAGTTTAGTTGCTGCCTTTGCTTCAATTGCCACTTTGCATTGCGAAGGCGAAATTCCGATTTTATTTATTTTCTTGTTTATTGTTGTCGCTATTGTTAATTTTAGCTGAGGATTCTTCTTTTGTGGAGAGTTTGAGTATCTTGTGTTTCTTCTGTGGTTTTGATTCTAGTATTGGTTCTGAGGCAATGGCTACCTAGAAGTAGAAATGATGAGATTAATTGCTTGGTTGTAGCAGTGGTCAGTTATTCAGGGGTTTGTGCTTGAATGTGTCATGAGTCGTCAAGCTCAGAATTGATAGATGTAGATGTTAAGCGTGCTTTGGATTTTTCCAATATTCAAATGAATGTGATTTGGATGGAATAGGTCTGATGGTTTAGTGGGATTGAAAGAATTAAGGTTCTCAGTGTAGCTTGTCTTGTGGCTGACTGGTGAGTCTTTGAATAAAGCAGAGCAATTAGCCAATAATCTAAGACAAAATCCCAGGAGCCTGTAGAGTGTACAGTTAGAACTGTTCTTAATTGATCTTGCCTTTGGCTGCCTAATTCAGGTTTGACATAGAAATGGCTGGGACCGTTTATTTTAATAGCTAGTGCATGGATACTAATTTTCCATGGTATTGAGCTAATTAATTTTTGGTGAGTCCATAACTAATATTTTATGTGTTGTTTGTTATCTATAACCATGAAAGCTAGTCTTGGTCTACCATGTATGTTTTCATTTTATTAATATGGGAGACTTTTATTTAAGCCAAATGGTAAATTGGATATCCTGCTTCTTTGAAATACTATATGCCACTTTCACTCTAATAGAAAGTCAATGCTTTTTAGTGGTATCAATGGTGGATGGTGCCCATGGCACTGATGGCAGTAAGCTGCTTGTCAAGATTCCTTCATGGAATTATGGCAAATGGCATTGCTGCAAATAGAGGACATGTTGAAAAATGATAAAATATACTAAAATACCTGCCGAAGATAAGTCAAAAATTCCATGCTTCTCCAGCTTGAACTTGCAAAATGTATAACAGCCTATTGACCCTACTATAAATGCTAGAGAAAAGGAGAGAGGCCTGAGAGGGAGAGGGGAGGAGAAGAGAAAAAGAGGGGGGGGGGGG
>NC_029792.2:4773690-4782633 GCF_000816755.2 Arachis ipaensis
ATGAAAGCATGGCTTTAATTAGTGTCATGATGTCCAAAGGTTATTACATGGATTGTAATTGGTTGTCCAAGGGTTTGATGATTGCTTGTAAGTTATGGTGGATTTAGTTACATCTTTGTGATGGTTTGGGAGACAATGGCAGAGTATAAACATGATAACGAAGAAAGGGTTGTTAGTAATAAAGCATTGCACAACACTTTAGACATCAAGTTACCTGAGTAGCATTGGAGAAAAGACAAACATAGAGAACTGGAGAGAGGTGAGTATTTCATGACTTTGAGGTGTGAGGCATGGATTAGGATTTTTTTTTTCCAAAAAACAAATTTTAGAGGGGCTCCCAAATGGGTTATATGCGTTATTCTCTACAATACTTGCATAATACAAATATAATATCTCTAATGCCTCTCCTGCATGAACTGACAAAAAGTATTCAGCCACTCAGCCTTTCCAACTCTAATACAAATGCAAAAAAGGGGGGTCGGGGTGCAAAACATAAGCACAGTCGTTTTTGACATTTAAAAGGTCATTTTTTCTTTTTCAGGTAATGTTATTTATCACCTTATTTTTCTTGGCTTTTTTATTATAAAAGAAAACCTTCTTTGATAGTGTTAATATTACCATGGGCCCTTGTTACTTCTCTAATCCACCATATTTAAGGTCAATAGTACCACATCTGTTTAATTTTTAATCCTTTGGTTCTTTCTTTAGGCTTTGACTCCATATGAGAAAAAGAAATATGTTTGGAAAATGCTTTACATATACATGCTTGGCTATGATGTGGATTTTGGTCACATGGAAGCTGTTTCTCTCATATCTGCTCCAAAGTATCCCGAGAAGCAGGTATTTTATTCCTTCCTTCATATGGCACTTTGCATTTCATAATGAGTAATCATATATTCGTTCTTTTTTTCCCATTCTTTTGAAGCATCGTTTCAGTTCATCATACATGTAGCTAGCAGAAAAAATATGTGGACAGTAAAGAATGAATTCTAATGTTGTCACAACTAACTGCAGGTTGGGTACATTGTAACATCAAGTTTGCTGAATGAAAATCATGACTTTCTCAGGTTGGCAATAAATACCGTTCGCAATGATATTATTGGCCGCAATGAAACCTTCCAGTGCCTAGCATTGACTATGGTATGGTAATGGAAAAAACAGACAACATTTCCTAGGATTTCTTTTTATGTACTCTTAGAATCAGGGTTTTGAAAACCAAATAGGTTATTGAATTGGTGAAGCCAAAAGTTTAAAGGTTCAACCTAGGTTAAACTTAATATAATAAAATAATATATATTTTCTGTATGGAAATGCTTTTTTTCAAAAAAAAATTTGGGCTTATTTTTTAACTAATTAACCGTTAAAAAAACTGGGCTGGTTTGCCGGTTTTTTGATTGCATTGCTCGCAACTCAGTTTTTTGCCTTGAACTGGACCACCGGTTCCCTATTGAATCGGCCAGTTCTATCTAGTTCTCAGAACCATGCTTACAATATTTGCTTCGTTGCTTATTTCCAAATTTATCACATTTCCTTGTTCTAAAAGCTGTTGGAGTATTCATTTTAGTTTTTTATTTTTTATATATAAATAAATCACATTCTTTGGAGTCTTTTCTATGTAACCATGCTTAATAGTTATATTATGTTATTTACTTTACATTTATAACATTTTTTCCCCATCTTGAGTCATTGCTACTATGCTACTTCCTGTCTTGTAGGTTGGAAATATTGGTGGGAGAGAGTTCGCTGAGTCCTTAGCACCTGACGTGCAGAAGTTGTTGGTAAGGCATTGTGCATTATTGCATTGTTATCAAATACATGGCATGATGGGTAAAGATTGATTTGTACTGCAATTTGTGGTCTAGATATCTAGTAGCTGCAGACCGCTTGTGAGAAAGAAAGCTGCATTGTGTTTGTTACGCTTATACAGGAAAAATCCTGATGTTGTCAATGTTGATGGATGGTAAATCTGAATATTCACTTTGCTTATAGACATTTTCCTTTTGTAGCTTCTATCCAAGCATATCTTATTAGTCCCTATTGTCTTTTCTTTAAGGGCGGATCGGATGGCACAACTGTTGGATGAGCGAGACCTTGGCGTTTTGACATCGTCTATGAGTCTTCTTGTTGCGTTAGTATCAAACAACCACGAGGCATATTGGAGTTGTCTTCCCAAGTGCGTCAAAATTTTAGAGCGCCTTGCTAGGAACCAGGATATCCCACAAGAATACACTTATTATGGTATTCCATCTCCCTGGCTTCAGGTCTGTAAATTTCTTTCATCTATAATATGTGTCTTGGCTTTCGTTTTTGGAAGATTTTTGTGCTTTATTATTGTTATTAGGGATTAGGGCTAAAATTGTGTGCTATTCTTACAATTTGTCTTTATTGGCTATATTAAACTAAATGTTTATATCTTATTCAGAAAATTTTCCTTCATTGTTGCCAAATTTTGCTTAATGTCAGGTAAAAACAATGAGGGCTCTTCAATACTTTCCGACAGTTGAAGATCCAAATACCAGAAGATCATTGTTTGAGGTTTGTCATATTTTGATAATTTATACAAACCTGTTATTTAGTTAATGAAGTTTAGTGAGCCTTGAATTCATATTTCAGGTGTTACAAAGGATACTAATGGGCACTGATGTTGTAAAAAATGTGAACAAAAATAATGCATCCCATGCTGTTCTTTTTGAAGCCCTTGCTCTGGTATGTTCATTGCATGTCACTATATATTGGAGATTTGTACAATGAATTTGGTGGCTAAACTTCAATTACTGGGGAGTTTTCTCAGTGTGTTTTTTATATTCAAATTGCTTTGCTCAGGTGATGCACCTTGATGCTGAAAAGGAGATGATGACTCAATGCGTGTCTCTTCTTGGAAAATTTATTTCTGTCCGTGAACCAAACATTCGATATCTTGGCTTGGTAAGTTAGGGGACACTTGATTCATCCGCATTTTTATATATTTTGTTTTTAGTGTGGTGGTTGCTGCGATGATGTAGTGTCTCATTTCATGATATATATATGCTACTGTGGTGCAGGAGAATATGACTAGAATGTTGATGGTTACAGATGTGCAAGATATCATAAAAAAACATCAAGCTCAGATTATTACTTCTCTGAAGGATCCTGACATCAGGTTACATTTTATATCCTATGTGTTGAAATAATTAATCTTGTATCTCATTACTGGAACAATTTAGGTGCTGAATCCAGCCTGCACATTTCTGTTCTTGGGTGTCGCTATTAAGTTTGGTTATAAATTGTTTTTCCTGTCTTGCTAAATATAATTTAGTTGGGAAAGGCAATACTAACTAAACTTGCTTCTCTCTGAAAATTTTAGAAGTGCCTTAAAATTCGAATTCGATTAGTTCTGCTGCCCTCAATGTTTAGTTTTGTTAACTCCAGTGTTTCTAACTACATTGATTTGCACACAGTATTCGGAGGCGTGCTCTCGATTTACTATATGGCATGTGTGATATTTCAAATGCAAAGGATATAGTTGAAGAACTACTACAGGTATGGAGAGCCAGGTCCAGACTAATTCCTGCAATTTGGAAATATCATCATAGCCTTCCCCCTTCCCAACTCAGAGAAGGAGAAAAAAGAAAGGGTGGTGGGCAACAGGAGGCAGCTTTTCTATATGAAGCCTAAAATGATCAATCTATTTTATATCTTTGCAGTATCTAAAAACAGCAGAGTTTGCAATGCGCGAGGAATTGTCACTTAAAGCAGCTATTCTTGCTGAGAAGTTTGCTCCAGATCTTTCATGGTATTTTTTTCGAGCCTGCTACAAGAGTGTGTTGCCAAAAAACTTGTATAATATGTACTCATGTCCTGCATGCCCTGTTACAGGTACGTAGATGTGATCCTTCAGTTAATTGACAAGGCCGGTGATTTTGTTAGTGACGACATTTGGTTCCGTGTCGTACAGTTTGTTACAAACAATGAAGACCTACAGGTGAGTTTGAATCTTCTATTAAATATCGACTCTATATCTGCTTGTTAGTCAGCACATCATTCACAGGGAATGTTATGTCTTTGATCAGCCATATGCTGCAGCAAAAGCTCGAGAGTATCTTGACAAACCTGCCATACATGAAACAATGGTTAAGGTTTGTGTTCTTTACTACCCATGATGATGTTTATTTGTTATTCACTGATTGTGGTTTCTAATCTGTAGATTACAAACCTGACATCTGTCCATTTTAGAGGAAAACAGTTGCATCTTTGTGAAATTAGTCCAATTTTGGTTGAATTTCATTCTGTTATGTAGTATGCATAATATCAATATGCATTTTTTTCTTCTGTCAACTCCTATATGTATACAAACATATGCAGGCATGTACATAAACAACTACTAATTGCTTGAATCACTGAAATGACAAAAGTGTCTGATTTTATTCAGTTTCTTAATATCTGTTTTTTATCTGGATACACTTCAACAGGTCAGTGCATATATACTTGGAGAGTTTGGGCACCTTATATCTAGACGGCCTGGGTGCAGCCCAAAGGAATTGTTTAACCTTATACATGAGAAGCTTCCTACTGTATCGTAAGGGGAATCGCAACTTACCTCTTAACTTATTACCTCTTATTAGCCTGGGTATCTTATGAGATGTACGTTATTTTCAGGACTTCTACTGTTTCCATCCTTCTATCAACATATGCTAAAATTTTGATGCACAGTCACCCACCAGACCCTGAACTACAGAATCAGATTTGGTCAATATTTAAGAAGTGAGAGTTACCTCTGCATTGTAGTATTTTTTTTAATTGTCACTGTTCTATGGTTTTTCGTGATGCTATAGACTCGTCTAACCCATTTTCCTTCTTTTTAGATATGAAAGTTCAATTGAGGTCGAAATACAGCAACGAGCTGTGGAATATTATGCGTTGAGTAGAAAAGGTGAAGCCTTAATGGACATTTTGGCTGAAATGCCTAAATTCCCTGAACGACAGGTAGTTTTGCAATCTTGATTGAGAGAAATCTTGTTTGATTAGTGTAATACTAGCTGATTAATACTCTTCATAAAATTCAGTCTGCATTAATTAAAAAAGCGGAAGATACTGAGGTTGATACGGCAGAGCAAAGTGCCATAAAGTTGAGAGCCCAGCAGCAGGCTCAAACATCAAATGCTTTGGTTGTACAAGACCAACGTCCAGCTAATGGAGCTCCACCTCTGTCTGTTGGCCAACTTAATCTTGTAAAGATGCCCAGCATGAGCAGTAATGTGGTTAGTTTTTTTATCTCTTTCCACCAACATCCCTTTTTTGTGTATTTTCTAAAATACCTCCATGACTTAATTAAATGGTTTATAGCATCATCCTTTTTAGCCATAAAATGGTTTGTCGAATGGCTTCTTAGTTTGACACTGAAGTCCTTTCTAAACAGGATGATTATCCAGCAGATCCAAGATTATCACAGGAAAATGGGGCTTTGGCTACGGTAAATTCTGAACCTCCCCCTGCAGATATTCTTAGTGATCTCTTGGGTCCGTTGGCCATCGAAGGCCCCCCAAGTAGCAGTGTACATCCTCAACCAAGCCCAACTTCAGAATTGGAAGGAACTGCGGTTGAATCCACAGCAATAGTACCTGCAGGGGTGCAGGCCAATTCGGTGCAGGTAACTTGCATTGTGATTTGAATACCAGAATAACTAATGAAGTCTTTTGCTTTACCCAATGTGTTATTGAAAAATTAATAATCCTTTGTACTTTTTTTATTTATCTTGTATTTTCTTTCACATATAGTGAGGATCATGATGAAGTACATCGTTAGACCAAAACTATTTTTTTATTAACACCAAGTTCACAAATGATAGACCTTATATCATGTCAGTTTTTAACTATATCATTGTCCATTTTCCAACATTAGTGAGATATTACTGCAAGACAGTATGTGTGCCATGTAAAATACTTTCCACCTTTTTCGTGTGCAGCCAATTGGAAATATTTCTGAAAGATTTCAAGCTTTGTGCGTGAAGGATAGTGGTGTTCTATACGAGGATCCTTATATTCAGGTTCATATTTATTTTTTTGGCAATTTTGTTCTTTTCCTTTTTTTTTTCTACGAAAAAAGAAAGACTATGTATACTTCCAGTTTACTTACAAATACCTGTATAGTACGAGCTTATATTCTTAGTGCCTTTAAATATGTATTTTCACAGATTGGTGTTAAGGCAGAATGGAGAGCTCATCATGGGCATATGGTTCTTTTCTTGGGAAACAAGAATACTGCTCCCCTTGTCTCTGTTCAAGCTATAATGTTGCCTCCCACCCATTTGAAGATGGAGCTCTCACTAGTACCAGAAACTATACCTCCTCGGGCACAGGTGAGAAACTGTTATGTTATTGTTATCCTTTTGCTTTATTTCTTTTTAAAGTTAAATATAATTCTGTTTAATTTCTTACTCTGATGGTTGTATAGGTTCAATGCCCACTTGAAGTTATTAATCTCCGTCCAAGCAGAGATGTTTCTGTTCTCGACTTCTCCTACAAGTTTGGAAACGATATGGTACTCAACTCTAAACTTGTGTTCGATATTCCTGATTTTACAATCCATGATCTTCCGTTTCTGGAATTGATCTTGTGTGTAGGGTAAATAGAGTATTTAATGCTATTTCTAACATGCAACATTCATAAACCTTTATTATTCATTTATATGTCATTTTATAGGTCAATGTCAAACTTCGCCTTCCAGCTGTTCTGAATAAGTTTCTTCAACCAATATCTATATCTGCTGAAGAGTTTTTCCCTCAATGGAGATCACTTCCTGGACCACCTTTGAAGCTTCAAGAAGTGGTATGTTATGCTGGGCTATAATTATATATGTGAAGTTTATATTTGCCAACTTGATTGTATTTTGGGGATGTTCAATTCACAGTTGGATATCATCGGTATAGCTGCTTTATTCTTCTGGTCCGTATGTTTACTTTTCATGTTGGTTTTGCAGGTCAGAGGTGTTAGACCACTTCCACTGATCGAGATGGCAAATTTATTCAATAGTTTCCATGTGACAGTTTGCCCAGGGCTTGTATGATTGTGAAGTCCCTCTTGTTACTCCTTTTTCCATTTTTTGTTTCCCAGAAATACTTTAACGTTACTAATTTATTTATAATTGTTTCTCCTATCCGTCTGCTTTAGGATCCAAATCCAAACAATCTTGTTGCGAGCACTACATTCTACTCAGAAAGTACAAGGGCAATGCTCTGTCTAGTAAGATGTTGAACCTTATATCTTGCATGCGAACTGTGAAGTCCCTGACAGTATATTCATGAATTTTAAATAACCTAAAATAAGGAGGGAAATGGTGGAAGCATTTTTCACCCACTTGAAGCTTACATGTTTCATTTATCAATCGTCTTATATTGGTTTTTCATAGATAATACCCATGTGGAGGGTATAAGGGACTTATATTTTGCCCCTTTCCCCCGTGAGCATATGGGCTTCTATTTTATTATCGATGCTGCTCAATTTTTGATTGGTTATGCTATTTGAACACCAGTCATCAGTGATTAAATTTCAAGTAAACCAGTTTTAGTTGAAACTCTAGGAAGATAGTTGTTTTAACATTGCACGTAAATGACATGCAGATAAGAATCGAAACAGATCCTGCAGATAGAACCCAGCTGCGAATGACAGTTGCTTCCGGGGACCCTACAGTAACATTTGAGTATGTGATTCAGTTTCTTACTCACCGATGCTGTCAATAAACTCCATAGCTTTTACTTATCATTTCCATATTGGCTTGCAGGTTGAAGGAATTCATCAAGGAACAATTAATCATCATCCCCACTGCAACACGAGTACCAACACAACCACCCCCTCCAACTCCTCCAGTGGTTCAACCCACCGGTGCTCCTGCCGCTCCAACAGATCCTGGGGCATTGCTGGCTGCTCTTCTATGACAACATAAATGCGATTCATTCATGAGATGTTCAGTACACAGTTGTAAACTAATTCTATACACAGCCTAACCCACCCACTCAGCGTCTCCTCAAGCCAGTGTGGGTTGGATAAACAATCATGATGCAAGGGCTGGCGGAATTGAGATTGAGCTTGTTTAACAGCGGAGTGTTGGAGCAGGGATTTCTATGTTGTTGGGCATTTTTGAGATTCTTTCTGCACAGAAGTGATTGTCCTTTTAAGTGAGATTTTATATATCATTTGGGCGAGGGTGTTTTTGTTTATTTTTCTCATTATATTTTTTCCCTTCCCAGTTTCCTTGGATTGTTGTGGTTTCACCTGATAGCTTGTAAGATATTGCCTCGGATTAGAACCACTTGTAACAGTTTGAATTTGTTATTCCAAAATTATAGTTGCAATAATAGCATGATGTGATTTAAGTAGCTTACTGTTGCTGAAGTAGGCGTGTATACTTTTAATTTTTGATCAAGCGAGAAATTCGGTAAAATAAAAAAGTATATAATTACGTTTATATTAAGATAGTAAGATATACATATAATAGAAATTATAATTTTAATGGTGATTAAATTTTCATCTTATCAATTTTCACTTTAAAAGATTTCTTTTTAAAAACCTTTTTGTATAGTTTCCCCAAAGCTTATAAAGAGCTCGTATGTTTAAAATTGCTACAATGCTGACAAAGACTGAATTGTGACAGATGTGATAGTAAGGTTGTTAAGTTCTGATGTGGTAATACTAATTAGTGTGACGTTGGTTGTAGGTAATGATGGTTAAGCATTTGGGCTGGATTTTTTTATTGAAAAACATCGGTTTTGTTTGGAAGCGCGGGTTTGGGTTCTTTGAATGGGTATTTGGGCAGTGTGTTCCTTCATATAAGAGGCAGCGTTTATGTTGTATATGAATAAGAAGAAATATAAAATTGTAAATGTGGAAATTGAGCCTTGGAATAAAAAAAAAACAAAAAGAATAATGGAAAGAAGGTAGAATTTTTTATTTTTATAAATAAAATAAATAT
>NC_029792.2:4782956-4791249 GCF_000816755.2 Arachis ipaensis
TTATCGAAATAAATAAAATTTAGGAAATTTACCGATTTAAATTCGCCTCTCATATCTCGTTTACAGTGTAAACGAGATATGACACGTATGCGTGACACGTGTATATTGTAAACAAGATATGAGAGGCGCGCGCCTATATATAGAAGTCGTTTACAGCCGACTTCTGGGCCCCATTTTGACGTTGTCAACCTCTTTTTCCCATCTATCGACCTTTTCTGACTATACATTTGACCCAAGTGGGGATGGCACGCCAAGCGGTTAATGACGAGGACATTAAGAGACTGAACGAGACGACCTATTACGCCGGGGATGGCTTACGCTACTCCGGGACTTTGTGGAGTGTAGATCGTTTTCCTGGAGTTCGGCTGTGCTGGCCTGGACGTATTAGTCCCTGTCTTTGGTTGCTCAACGAGGCGTCACGGATATTGCGGGGTGCACTCCGTTGTTGATGTCGTGGATCTACCAGAGATTCTCACAGTGGTGTCCACCAGACAGAAGGGTCTACCAGTATCCCCTGACTGCGAGGTTAGAAATGTACTTTTCATATTTAAGTTAAATAATTTAGTCAAATCATTTGGAATAATGTTTAACGAATCGCATATGCTGTGTCCAACCCGAAACTCCACTCTACCGTCTAGGTTGTAATCCACTCCACAGCTATCAGATACCGGGTTCCTCTCATGCATGGCTTCCAGATGTAGACTGTGATAGTGACTTGGCACAGCCGACAGTGCCGGAATTGGATGAGGTGGAGGCAGCACATGGCGCGGCACAGCACCTGCAGGTGTCTCCGGCACAAACTCATCTTCATCGCCACCATCGGATGACTCACTTTCCGCACTGTCCGCCACGTAATCATCGTCCGACTCCTCCTCACCCTCCTCTGCCTCATGCTCCGGAATCGCAACATGAATGGAAGGTGGTGCGAGAGGTCAGTCGTCCTGCACATAGGTTTCTTGTTCGGAGGACCCACTGCTACCGTGACCCACTTCTGCGGACAACTCCATTACCTATTCACACATGATCCTGCCGTGAATATCGAACATCAGTCGCACATGCTCGTCTCCGTGTAGTCGGAATAGTCGAAACCGGAAAACTTCATTTCCCATGGGTGCCAACAACCGATACGCCACCTTTCCGATTTCTCTCGCTCGTGTCCCACCGAGCTTGCTCAATATCAAACTCTTCAAATCCAACAAGGTCTCCACACGTTGAGTGCAAAACAATATCGGATCCTGACACTCGAACGTCACCTCGTTGTCGCTATTTCTCATGCAACAATTGGGATAAAGCTCCACCACTATGAATGAATTGTTACTAGCCATTTAGCTATGTTTTTGAGAGAAATGAGAAACAGAAGAAGGAAAATGTGTGTGAGAAATACCAAAGGTTACACATCCTTTTATAAAAGCTGAAATGTTGTCTTATATATATATATATATCGTTTACAGTGTAAACGAGATAACCACACTTCCGATTGACTTACCGTATCTCGTTTACAGTGTAAACGAGATACGTGGAAATTCAACTCGTTTACACTGTAAACGAGATAGAGTAAGCGTATTTATTTCGGTAATTATTTTATTTATTTAATTTATAAAAAATAAAAAAAACCAAAGAAGGTATAATAAGAAGAATTGTAAATGTGTGTATAAGTGTGTGATGTAATGTCTAGACTTGGAAGTTGTTCAATCTATCCGAATAAAAAAAAGAATTAGGCCAAATCTGTAAAAATAGAATTATAATAAATTTAATTTTGAAGTATAAATTGATAGAGCAATATAAACATTGGAAAAAAATGTTACTACCGTTGAAAAATGACAATGACTATACGGTTAAAAAAAGTTTAATTTTTTAAGAGTAAAGATTGAGACATAATTGTCATGGTATTTATCGTGGAATAGAAAATATGAAGGAAGCATGTAGGGATGAAAATGGGACGAGTCGAGCTGAATTTTGACTTATACGAGTTTGACTCACGTTGTAAATAGAGGGTCCAAATTTAGGTAAGTTACCTCTCATATGTTTTTTCTTTTAGGTCGAGCCCAACTTAATTAAAATCTCGACAAGTCCATGAGCTTATATCAAAAGTCTATTTGGTAAATTATAACTCAAAAGTATAAATTTAGGATTTATATAGTTTAAGTATTTAAGATTAGGTTTTGGATTTGTGGTTAGGTTGTAGGGTATGTTTTTAAGGTAGCGTTTGGTAGAGAGACAGAGACTGAAAGACTGATACTAGACAGGAACTTAGAGACAGAGATTGAAATAAATCTCAGTATTCTGTTTGGTGCAGAGTGGAAGACAGAAATTGAAACAAGAATGAAACTCTAATTTAATTTGTACAAAGGGTAAAATTGGAATGAATTAATTGAAACGAGGGTATTTTAGGTATAAAATGCTATTAAATTTTTAGTCTCTATCTTTAAAAATTTCAGTCCCATGTATCCCCACTGTTTAGAAGTACTAAAATACTGAATTTTTGAAAACAGAGACAAAAACTTTAGTACCAGTCTCTAAGCCAACAAACATGATACTGAGTCTCAGTCTCCTAGTCTCTGTCCCAGTACCTCAAAACAAACACTACCTAAGGGTTTAAGGTTGAGGAGTTATATATTAGGGTTTATGGTTTAAGATTTAGAATTTATATTTAAGGGTTTAAGATTTAAAGTTCAGTCATATGTATNNAAAGTTTGTTATTGTAATTTAAAAATACAACAAATTAAATTGTGTTTAATTAACTAAAGATCTCACAACTTTTATTCAATTGATGTTGGTTTAGAGTTTAGAATTTTTTAAAGTTGATGTTAGTTTGCAGCGGTCTATTATTATTATTATTAGAAAAATGCTAAAGGACAATCAGAAGTTATTGTTTTGGTCTATCAATTACTTATCAATATTTAAAAATATAGAATAAAGTATGTTATTGAGTTATTAAACTAAAATTACAAAATTAAAAATGGTTTAAGATTTTAACAGATGTCTAACTCATAGACTCTTGTACAGTTGTCTAACTCATTTCAGCAATCATTTCAGCACAGTATGAACGAAGTATGCATGGTCAGTATGGAGAAGCCTAGTTTTATATTGTCCAAAAAATTTTAAAAATACAAATTACGTTAAAGATTGAGTAAATGTAATGAAATATTGTATTATCCAAATGGGAAAAAAAAGAAAAGTAAACACGAAATCCTGGTTCAAATACGAATTATAAGAAATTAACCACTAAGTTGCATATTTAACCATTAAGTCTTGACAATTTATTAATTTACCTAAGTTCATAAAATGCCACGCCGTTTTATGTTTTTAATTCTACATTGATCCTTCATCTCAATCATAAGAAAAATGAAAAAAATGCAAATAAATGTTAAATTTGGTCTTTTTCCTTTTCAAATTTTAGGGAGATGAATCTGAACTCTGAAGCTGGAACAGGGAAGTTTGAGTGTTAAAGACGGATTTATTAAATGGAGTTCGTGGCGGGAATGAAAAAACTCGCGCGTGCTCCCGCCATTTTACGAAGTCTCTCTTTCCCGTCTTCGTCCCCGCCTCTTTTATAATTTACAAAATTCAAAGATAACACTCCGTTAGTCCATTTCCCTTCTCCCTCTTCCTCATTCCCGCAAAATCTGGGACGCTAGGGTTAGGGTTAGGGTTAGGGTTTGTCTTCAAGCAATTAGAGGAGGAGGAGGATGGGAAGCAAGGTCACAGTGACGGACCACCAATTGTCCACTGTCCGATCCATCGTTGGCTCCGAATTCACCGACATGGACATCATCAGAGCGCTCCATATGGCCAAAAATGACGTCACAGCCGCCATCAACATCATCTTCGACACTCACATTCCCTCCATCGTCAAACCTAAAACCACACCACCACCTACAAACAATCTCAAACCTTCTCCCCTCAATTCATCTCCTCATATGGATACTGCCACTCGCACTGTTGCTTCCCGCTCCAAGAACAATGGCGCTGCTGCTCGTGGAGGAGACGGCAGTAGCTGCTCCAAAGCGTCCGATGATTGGTGGTTTGCTGGTTCCGGCGAGATGTCAGGGCTGTCCACTTGTAAAGGGAGAACTATAAATTCTGGTGACACAGTGGTTTTCAAGTTTCCTGCCAAGGCTGCCTCGGCTGGGCCTTCGCCGGGAAAGGTCTTCGGGAGGGGGCGGCTGGCAGCGGGGACTTGTTCGGAGATTGTTCGGTTCTCCACAGATCAAGCTGGGGAGGTAATGTGCAACTGTGGTAACTGGTAATGGTTAATTGTTCTTTGTGTGAAAGTGTGGGTTGAGTTGAATTTGTGTATTACATTGTTTGAATCTGATGGTGGTGATTTTTGGTTTGGCAGATTGGTAGAATACCAAATGAATGGGCTCGGTGTCTGTTGCCTCTTGTGAGGGATGGTAAGGTTAGAATTGAGGGGCGCTGTAAATTTGCACCTAATGTTTTGGGCATCATGGATACCATTATTTTGTCAGTCAGGTACTCTCAATGCAACATCCTGTTTCACAAGTTGAAATGTTAATCTTTTGGTTTGTTGATACTGTTTATGATGGGAAGTAACTTAATTTGCCCTTTTTTCGGTTGGGGCCCGGGATATTCCTTTCAGTGTATTTATCAATAGGTCAATGTTTGTTAAGCACCAGCAGATATCTCTCAAGGATGCCACTAGCAACTCTACAAATGAATCAGTTTTCCATCCTCTTCCTATCTTGTTTCGGTTGCTAGGCCTGGAACCTTTTAAGAAGGTGGCTACTGAACCTATACTTTTCCTTTTCTGGGACCCACCTTTCCGTAAATAGTATGTTCAGTTAAATACTCAAATTGCTTTCTTTTCTTTTTTGGTTGCCATCTTGTGGAGTTAAAGTTTATGTTCTAAACAATGGTAACTTAGACTGAAATATTAACTTGAACCGTCATCTGATTTTTAGGCAGAGTTAACTCCTGGTGATTTCTATTCCAACAAGCGTCCTATCGACCAGAAGGTGAGCTTCGGATATACTTGCATTCTGAGTTGTGACAATGTTTGATGGTCATAGTGTTGTACCTTCCTTAACTGGACAGACATTCCTCTTCAGGTCCCTTTACAATTGATGAAATCTGAGCATCCTTCTCAAAATGGCGACGAAAATAAAGAGGATTCCATTTCTGAAACCGATCTTGATAATATTGTTGGTGTGGGATCAAGCTCGGAGTTAGAGGTGCTGCATTCTCAGAGTAATGTGCACTGTTTTACTTATGCTATTGGTGGGATAACCATTAATCAGAAAGTATTTTGTGCAGGAAATGGATCCCCCAGGCAGTCTTCAGTGTGAGCTACGGCCCTATCAAAAGCAAGCTCTTTATTGGATGATCCAGATGGAGAAGGGGCGAACTGTAGACGGGACAGCAACAACCCTTCATCCATGTTGGGAAGCATATCGCTTGGCTGACAAGTATGTGTGTCGTCATATTACAATATATATACATGGATAGATAAACCAATTAATGGTTCTGATGATGTACTTGTGCTTTTACACTTTAGGAGGGAGCTTACTATTTATTTGAATGCATTTTCTGGTGAAGCCACAACTGAATTTCCTAGCACCCTTCAAATGGCAAAAGGAGGGGTATGTTTCTTGATGAATTAACCCTGTATAGTTTTGTTAACTTCACTTATGATGCAATGCTTATAAATTTTTATTGTGAATTTGTAGATTTTGGCAGATTCTATGGGTCTTGGAAAGACCATCATGGCCATATCACTTCTTCTTGCCCATTCAGGAAGAGGTGGATCATTAGGCAGTCAATCCTTAGCTCAGACTGAGCTGTATACTGAAGACGGTGAAGTTAGTGATACGGTACACAACTTTTCAAACATTCCGACGAAGGCAACCAAATTTGCTGGTTTTGACAAACTGATGAAGGACAAGGATGCTCTAACAAGTGGTGGCAACTTGATAATATGTCCCATGACTCTTCTTGGGCAATGGAAGGTATTTGCCTTGTCAGAAATATATGTAGCTTTATTCATTACTGAATTTCATTTATTCAGCTGTGGGATTTATAGCATATATATTGTGAAATGCTGCCTTTCCTGTACTGAACATTTGGCAATTTCTTCAGGCAGAAATTGAAACTCATGTACAACCTGGGTCTCTGTCCCTATATGTTCATTATGGACAGAATAGGCCAAGAGATGCAAAAAGTCTTTCTCAGTCTGATGTTGTTATTACTACATATGGTGTTTTAGCCTCTGAATTTTCCAGTGAGGTATTGAGAACCTGTTTGCTTGAATAGATGTCAACCTTTTTGCTTCAATTCTTAAACATAGTTAATCAATGCTTGATTCATCTTTCTATCTGTCCTATGTACAGAACGCTGAGGATAATGGTGGACTTTTTTCAGTTAGGTGGTTCAGAGTGGTTCTTGATGAAGCACATACTATAAAATCTTCTAAAAGTCAAATTTCTATTGCTGCCGCTGCTTTAATTGCTGATAACCGTTGGTGTCTTACTGGCACTCCTATCCAGGTGAAATATTATAACTTGCTCTTATCCGATGATTGTTATTTTTGGTATTGATGGATTAATTATCAATTGGCCAATCAGGGACAACAAATTTCACTCTGATTTCAAATTTTATAGATAACACTAAGTGCTGCATTAAATTGAATTTTGTTTTGCGGGCAATGCAATTCATGCACCTTCACTGAACAGATTTTTAGTAAATTTTTTAGGCTTGGCTTCTAAGACGACTTTTCCTCTAAAGACATGACAAGAGATCGGAAGGCAGCACTTCATAAAAAACGACTTTTTCTTTTGTTGGTGTGTTGCTCTTGTGAGGGGGAACTGTTATCCTCCCTTTTATTAGTCTTCTCTCTATCTTGATCATATTCTTGTTTTATCAAGAAATAAAAAGAAAAAAGATGGTTATCATGTTGGCTGATCTTCAATTCATCACAAGTATCCTGGCGGCAAATGTTGTTTCTGTTCTTCCTGACATTGAATCACTGTTTTATCTACAGAACAACCTTGAAGATATTTACAGTCTTCTTCGATTTCTGCGAATAGAGCCTTGGGGTCATTGGGCCTGGTAAAATATCCCCCCCCCCCTCTTATTGTTGAATCTGTTTCCTCAAATTGAATCATATCCATTGTTCTTGAATTTTCCTTTTACTTTTTGATGTTCAATGCTAGGTTTTGATGTTTTATCACAGTTTTTGTCAAAGATGGTTTCTAGGCTGAACTGTTGATTCCATCGCATGAAACAAGTATTTCCTTTTCTATATTGAAACAAATTACAATAGTAACAAAATTCTACATGCAATTTGATGTGTAACTCTTATGTAAACTTAAGTGGTCTGACACTCCTTTCACTTTGTATTTTTGCTTTTCCAAGTTTTCCAACTTCTATTTGTTGATGAAGATAGCATCCATTGGTCAAGAATTCTCCTGATGATTTGATTAGGTTTTATCAATTGTTGCATTTTCTTAAAACTTTATTGAAATCTAGATGCATGCTTATATAATTTTGGAACTTACTACTACTTTGTTTCTTACTTTTATTGTTCACCCCTCAAGTTGGTATATATGGTTTGGCTTCTTGTCTGGAAGATTTATATTTGTATGATCCAGGTGGAACAAACTTGTTCAGAAGCCATTTGAAGGAGGTGATGCGAGAGGGTTAAAGTTAGTTCAGTCCATTTTGAAGTCAATCATGTTGAGGAGAACCAAGTATAGCACAGATCGAGAGGGCAAGTCAGTAATCTAGTTAAGGATTTGTGATATTTTAACATTCTAGTATATTCTGTTCACTAATCATTTGTTGCAGGCCTATCCTAGTTCTCCCTCCGGCTGATGTGCAGGTAATTTACTGTGAACAAACAGAAGCTGAGAAGGACTTTTATGAGGCCTTATTCAAAAGATCTAAGGTATTTTTTCGTTTTCTGATGTATGCGTGATATTTTTGTCTTGTTCTTTTAGTTCTGAAGAAAGTCTGATCAATTCAACCTGTTATGAAATCTGTGTAGGTCAGGTTTGACCAGTTTGTTGAGCAAGGGCGTGTTCTTCATAATTATGCTTCAATATTGGAGTTGCTTTTACGGCTTCGGCAATGTTGCGATCATCCTTATCTTGTAATGAGGTATGATGTCTTACATTTATACTCCTTACACACTTGAAGGTTGCACGGGGATTCTGCTGCTGTGCAAATTGTTGGCATGTGGGCAGAACAGTTAGTCTTTAAGGAAGAGTAGTACTAATGTAATCGGATTTTCATAATTTCTAACATGTTCTGATTAATAGGCTAAATAGGCTAA
>NC_029792.2:4791321-4795331 GCF_000816755.2 Arachis ipaensis
TCTCCATGATTTTAATAACTTTTGGTTTAAATGTTTTATATGGTAGTTATGTTTCTAAATTCAATTTGAGAAAATTATATTAAAATTTGGTAGTAGAAAATTATTGTTATTATGCTATTACAATGATGAAATGCTGCATGATGGTTGCATCATAGAGGCTTAAAAGTGAAAATTAGCCAACAACTCACCATCAACTTTTTTGATGTTCTTGAAGCCTGAAAGTATTATATGAGAAAGGTGGTTTTGGTAGCTTTGAACAACGATGTTTTACTTCTATTTTTTCTTTGAAGTTTGTTTGTTGCAATGCAATTGAAAGGCTTTCTTGAGTTTATGTTTCCCTAGACCATGCAGCATTAAATTGTTTTGTCTGTGTACACTTTAACTTATTGTCATGGTGATCATTGATTCATTTAGCCGAGGTGATACTCAAGAATTTGCTGATCTAAACAAACTAGCTAAACGCTTCCTTCGAGGAACCCATAATAATTTAGAACGTGAAGTAAAAGATGCACCGTCACTGGCTTATGTTCAAGAAGTAGTTGAAGAGCTACGTAAAGGGGAACAGGGTGAGTGTCCAATATGTCTTGAAGCCTTCGAAGATGCAGTGTTGACTCCTTGTGCTCACCGCCTATGCCGGGAATGCCTCTTGGCAAGTTGGCGCAATTCCACTTCTGGTTTATGTCCTGTTTGTAGGTACTTTCTCGCTAAAATATCAGTAGTTTTATTGCAGTGATTTCAAATGTATCTTACTTATAATGCATTCTCCTTGCAAAACTGCTACTTTTACAGAAAAACAGTTAGCCGGCAGGATCTTATTACTGCTCCTACTGATAGTCGGTTTCAGATTGATATTGAGAAGAACTGGATAGAGTCATGCAAGGTAACTGTTCTTTTGCATGAACTGGAAAGTCTTCGCGCATCAGGCTCCAAGAGCATTGTTTTTAGCCAATGGACTGCTTTTCTAGACCTTTTGCAGATTCCCTTTACACGGTAAGATTTGTTGCTTGTTTAATCATATATTTTAAGAAAGATGGCATTCTTGTGAGACAATCTGAGTCAAATGCTTCTAAAGAGCTATTCATGAAGTCTAAGCATGCTATTTCTTTATGATGTGTTGTAGTTATTTTTAAGCTGATGTCAGCTTTGATTATTGTTGTGATCTAATGTCATACTTCTGTTCCTTTCTGTATCATGCTTAATTTTATCCCATTATGGGTGTATTTATCTTTCTATTGTTTTGATACAATTAAGTAATGAAAAATGATACAGAGGTTTATTTATGATTTCCTATATTTCCAGGAATAACATTTCATTTGTTCGTCTTGATGGAACTTTAAATCAGCAACAACGGGAGAAAGTGATCAAACAATTCTCAGAAGATGATGAAATACTGGTCTCGACCTATTTTTTGCTTTTGCCTGTGACTTGAACAATGTAATGAAGTGGTTAAATGCATTGTCCTTTTTTTCCCTTTTAAACGGTTTGTTCCTATTTATTGCACCAGGTGTTGTTGATGTCACTAAAAGCTGGTGGAGTGGGTATAAACCTAACAGCTGCTTCAAATGCTTTTGTCATGGTACGTGCAAATCCACTTCTGTTGCCTAATGAGTCTTTGTCTAGCTTCAGGTATAAAACCAGATTTTAGATAAGATAAACAAAGTATTAAGATGCCATTCAGATAGGGCATCTATTTGCACAATTTTGTAGTCCATTAATTGTTCTGTTTTAGTGTATATTTTAGATTTAGCAAACCAAATCACCCAATGAATGTGGAGTGATCAATCCTATATGGGAGTAGCTAATTTAGCATGTATACTAGGTTTGGATTGAAGTTGCAATGGAATTTTATTTGTATGAACAATCAATTCAATGGATATATGATTTTTATTGCTATTTATTATAATTGATATTAAGAATGTAATTATTTTATAGTAATATTGGGGAAAATATTATTTTATAATTGAATAGGACCCATGGTGGAATCCGGCTGTAGAAGAACAAGCAGTCATGCGCATCCATCGTATTGGACAAACACAGAAGGTAGCCATTAAACGGTTTATTGTGAAGGTATGTTTGATTTGCAAATTTGGAAAGTCATGAACATATATAACATGGATATGTTGTTATTTTTTTGTAATTGGACCTCATTAATTGATTTAGTGGGTTAAAGTAATATGGTAATGAACTAGCATAGAGTTTGGCAGCAAAGCCATCAGTTGAGGTTGACCCATTAGTTTTAACTCACTGACTCGAGTGGTTTACTTGCTCTTATGTATCACATTGCAGGGGACAGTTGAGGAGAGAATGGAGGTGGTGCAAGCACGTAAACAACGAATGATTTCTGGTGCCCTGACTGATCAAGAGGTTCGAACTGCACGAATAGAGGAGCTGAAGATGCTTTTCACTTAGACCGCCAAGGTAGTGCAAGCATGTTTGTTTGCTGATATTGGTGCATCATGCACGATTCAGCATTCTGCATCCACAACTTTGTGTCTTCTTTTGAGGCCTCGTTAATTCATTAGCAATTTCCATAGGGAGGTCTAGCTAAGTGGGTGCAATGCTCAACATCCTGCAAATTAGGCGGACACTTTTTTGAGTTAATTATATTGGTATACTTTGGGTTGTGCCAGGTTTAGGACTTGGAAGAGTGATAGTGGTGGAAATGGAAGGAATGGAGTGGGGATTCTTTATAGGGTAATTCCTCCCAATAAATTGAAGGCTAGGGTAAAGTTAACAAGTTAGATTTTTAATGTAGTGGTTATTTGTCCAGGTATGTAGGTATGTAGATTTCAATAGCTATTTAACTTTCACTTCCAAAGGGTTTTTGGGTTTTGGGCGACGGGAAAGGAGGTACTCAACTATTTCCTCCACGCAATACATTACAGTTAGGGTTGAAAAGTTATAAATTGATTGCATTTATAATCATGGACAATGTTGAGAATCCACTGTATATTACGTGTAATATTCTTGTGTAACTTCTACTGGTGACGTGAAATGCACCCACTTGTATATTACACGCCTTGTGATCTTTTTATTTTTTTTTTTGCGTAGTTGTAATACTCATGTTCATGGGCATATGATTGTTCAGGTGGACAGTAGCTCCATTTTACATATAAAAAAAGTTGAAGTTCCTTTTCTCTTGTACTTTCATCTCCACTCCATGTTGCATGATGGGTTACTGATAGCAATCGATATGGATACAGGGATGGCAATGGGTAGGGTAGGGTAGGGTAGGGTTTGGAGCCAACCCTAATCCTATCTGCGAGTTGAGAATATTCCAACCTTCCTACTTGCTCTTAACCCGCGGGTACCCGACCCTACTCGTGGGTTACAAAAAAAAATGCAATATTATTATATAACTTAATGATAATTTAAAATAGAACTGATTTTTATGTAAAAAAAATATTAAATTATCAATTAATGATCTTTTAATGACTAAAGATTTTTTGTATTTAGTGAGAGGTGTTTGGTTCGACATCCACTTAAAATATATTTTTATATAAGTATATAACATATACATATATAGGATGCATGTTTGTCGGGTAGGGTTGAGGTTTAATCCGCATCCTAACTGACCTGCACGAGAATCCTACCCATACCCGATCCGTTGCGAATTGGGTTGACAACCCTATCTGACCGAGTAAGATCAGGTTGAATACCCGCGGGTAGGGTATATGTTGCCACCCCTATATGAATATGGATAGAAGTTAAATCTCCAAGCGTCTTCATCATTTCTTATATATATATTTTTTATCAAATTATATTATTATAATGGTTATATAATATATTCAATTGGATATTATAACTTTTTATCGTTTGCTAGTGATAACATGTGTATTAAATTATCTTTCTTTGACACCAAAAATAAATCATTTCTTTGTTTAATATAAGAAAAATTATGTAAATTCTCTTTAAATATTTGCTTAAATGATATAATTAACAAGATTGCTTCTTTTCTATCTAGTCAATAATTTTTCTCTAAATATTTTACTTAAGCAAAAATAGGGAAA
>NC_029792.2:4795426-4818330 GCF_000816755.2 Arachis ipaensis
TCTATTTTAGTAGTTATTTTTACCATTGCTTATTTAAAAAGAATGTTATTGTTATTTTGTATATATATATAAACACAAGAAAATTGGAGAGAGAGAGAGATCAGAGTGTCAAGAAATTAAAGAATGGCGTAACAAGAACTGAATTGTGAAGCTCAAGTTAACGCTACAAAAAAAGACTAAAAGCTAATCCTATCAGTTTGTACTTTGTAGTGTAACAGTGTAACTGTTTTAGCAATCATGATTAACCAACTAACTAACTAAGTAATTAACAAACTGAAAGTGCAACTAAGTGATGACTTGTAACAAACTAACAGCAAATGAAGACACACACGTGCATGCATGCCAATGCAAATGCATATATAAATTAACCATTCCATTTCCTCTATAAAAGTCCCTCTGGCATTAGAAAAAAGAAAACTTGAAGAGCTCACTATTCAAAATTCAACCTTTCAGCTTTTTGCGAAGAAAAAAAAAAAAAAACCCAAAGCCATAGCATGCAGCACCAACAACAACAACTACTGAAGCTGCATTATTGGATGATGAGTCTGAAAGAAAGAGAGCTGAGAAGAAGGGGAAGATGCCTTTAGAGAAGTGGAAGGAGGTGCAAACATCATCGCCAACTGAAGCTGCAGAGAAGAAGAATCAGGGGAAGAGAATCGAGAGGTCTCGAGAGGGGTTGGAGAATGTTCAAGATCCTGCACACCCGCAAACACCACCAGCTGAACCTGAAGTATCTTCTGCCAAGAATCCAAGAACCGAA
Organism: Arachis ipaensis; assembly: GCF_000816755.2. Taxonomy (NCBI): domain Eukaryota; kingdom Viridiplantae; phylum Streptophyta; class Magnoliopsida; order Fabales; family Fabaceae; genus Arachis; species Arachis ipaensis. The sequence continues at coordinate 4,796,187 of NC_029792.2, forward strand.
TCACCCAAAATAGGTCAGTTTTATCTTTTTCTTCATACATGAAAGAGGAAATAAATTCTTTTCAGCACTTCAATTTTCAAAAGAAAAGGAGAAATAGATGTAGATGATGATTGAACATTTTCTTGTTTCAAGTTTTTTTTCTCTGAGTATGTAGGACTTTTCGTACGTGTGTGTTGTACTGTGAGAAATTAAAGATGGAATAATGTCTATGTTTTATGATTTGTATATGGAAAAGTATATGCAACGAAGTCAAAAACTAAACAAAACCACATTAATTTATAGGGAAATGCTAGTTATATAATATTAATCAGTTTTTAATCAGTCTTTAAATAGATTTAAATAATATTTAATTATTTTTTTATTAAAACATGTTCCTATTTTGTAGATACATATTTATAAATAAATTTAATTTAAATTTTAAAATCTACCCACTTCATTGGTAGTTACGTGACTTTGCTTTACTTTAGGAACTTCAAGTAACAAATAAATTTTTTTATTCCTTATTCTACTCTACGGGACTTTCACAGTGCCTTAGTGAATCCAAAACAAAAAAAGTACCTTCCAGCTGAATTCTTCCTCTCGTTTTCATTGGTGAAGACGTATCACCATCTTTCAGAGCTGAAGCACTCCCTCGTTCTGCATTATTGAAAGGTAAGTAGGTAACACTACTTTCCACACGTGTTTATATAATTTATTAAGAAGTATCATGTTCAACATTTCTAATTATATTTTACTTTAAATATAAAAATTCTATTGTTATTTAATTGGAACAAGGTTGATCTTATTTAATTTATTAATAGTTGTTACAGATAAAATACTTTGTATGTAAGTAGTTTGAGCAAAGAAGCAAAAAAAAATATGGAGTTTAAGAGAGGATGTAGATAGTATGGTCATAAAAATTCTGTTATTATTTTTCATTTCTAACACATCTGATAGTATGATATTTTATTCAAAATATTTTTAAAACACATCTAAAACTATGCCAACTTTAAATATATAAATTTAAACGTTAATAATACAATTAATCTTTTGATTTTTTATTCGATCAAATGCATATAATATTTATTATTTAAATTATTAGTTGAATTTTTTTCGATACTTATTTGAACATTAACGTTTTTAAAATTATTATAATCAACAATTAATTTAAAATTGTATTATTTTTTTCGATTATAACACATATGATAGTATGATATTTTATACAAATATTTTTAAAACACATCTAAAATCGTGCCAACTTTAATAATACAATATAAACGTTAATAATACAATTAATATATTTATTTTTGATTCGATAAAATGCATATAATATTTATTATTTTAACTATTAGTTGGATTTTTTTCGATACTTATTTGAACATTAACGTTTTCAAAATTATTATAATCAACAATTAATTTAAGTTGTTTATTATTTATAAAAAATATCTAACATATATTATGGTATTAGTTGGAATTTTTATTACTTGTTTGAGCATTAATATTTATTTATCTTAATTTTTTTTATTGATGTTATTGGTGGGTATTTTAGATAATGGTTGAAAATAGTTTATTTCGTAAATTTGTTACACATTCAAAATAATACAATCGAACTTATAATATTGCTAGAACACATCCAAAAATCTATCAAATAGCACAAGATTTTTTTTGGTCTTATTGATCCAAACCGTTTAAGCAAATGGACACTTGGTTATTAATTTGCATATATTTTAATTAATTACAATTTTGTCTTTTTCTAATATTATAATGACCATTATTTTATTTATAATATTAGACATCAACATGGCATTTGCTATAGACTTGAACACGCAGTCGTCGTCAGAAGAAATTCACTCATTTGATACCCATATTGATATGGACGATATAAATATTTGTAATAGCTCAAGCAATTCTGCTATAGAAACTGAGTGCACGACTGAGGTAGTTGACATTTTTTTATTTGAAATTTTTTATAATGTATTAATTTATTCTTCTGATATTTATGGCCGACTTTTTTTCTTGCATGCTAATTATAGGTTATATTTTAATATATATATTCCTGTGAACACATCCAAATATCCGAGTAATGGCACTATAAATATATATGTATGCACGTATTATTGTGTCATTTTTGTGCCACAATCCTTGTTAGTATGTTTTGTTTTTTTAGGTCATAATTTATCCCACCATTTATGATGAGGAGATTCCAAAAGTGGGGATGCTATTTGGAACCATCGAAGAAGCACGCCAATTTTACTACAACTATGCCAATAAAGTGGGATTCGAGCCTCATATAAGAAACACTAACTTCGACAAGAATGGAAAAACACCCATTAACCAATCCATACAGTGTAATAGAGATGGATACCGAACAAAGAAGAATCCGGTAACCCATAGGTCAAACACAGTCTCATCTGTACACTGTAAAGCTCGCATCTATGTGAAACTTGACACAGAGCTTGGAAAATAGATACCGTCGAATGTAGAATTAGCTCACACGCATCGATGTGATCCCATTTTGTCATGGATGTTTAAGAAAAACAGGGAACTCACCATGCACGTTAAGGATGTCATTGAGCGCAACGACCAGGCTGGTATACGACCTTCGAAGACTTTTCAGGCGCTTGCTGATGAAGCTGGTGGTCATTCTAATCTGAAATTTCTTGAGAAGGATGTTAGAAATTATATATCTGGTAAACTCCGAATCAATGGAGATGATACTGATGCGCAAGAGATGCTGGACTATTTTACCAGGATGAAAGAGCAGAACCCAAATTTCTTCTACGATATTTGTCTCTATAATGACAATAGTCTCAAGCATGCATTTTGGGTGGATGCTCGATCAAGAGCTGCTTACGAGTATTTTGGTGACGTGGTGTCATTTGACACCACATACAAACTCAACAAGTAACTTCTTTTTCTTGGTTTATTTTTTTAAGGATTCATTAATTTACAAGCTCACTGAGTGCCCCACGTGTTGATTTTTTATAGATATGAGATGCCAGTTGCAGCATTTGTGGGTGTTAATCACCACGGAAGGTCATGTCTTTTCGGGTGTGCTTTATTGGGCAACGAAGAGACTGAGTCCTTTGAATGGCTCATGCAAACATTTATAAAATGTATGAAAAAAACACCAGATGGAATCTTAATTGACCAATGCGGGGCCATGGCAACAGCCATTCGAAATGTCATACCAAACACTAGGCATAGATTGTGCATTTGGCACATCACGAGAAAGATACCCCATAAACTTGGAAAGTTGAGCCGATATGAGGAAATTAAAGCTACAATGCATGGGATTATTTGGGAGTCTCATTTGCAAGAATCGTTTGAAAGTTCATGGTATGACTTCATTGAAGAGTACACCCTTCATGACAACAACTGGCTTAACGGTATGAATACACATCCAAAACTTGATTGGTCTGTTTATTTGTCGTTTTAAGTGTTGACTAGATTTTGTAAAAAAAATGAACTTAAGCTAAATATCCTTTCATGCATGTTTAGTGACACAACATAGGTGACTATTTTAAAAGCAAATATGTCTTTCAAATGCAAATATCTATCATATTCGCAATATATGGGTCCCTGTTTTTCTAGAACATGAATTTTGGGCTGGCATGAGGAGTACACAACGGAGTGAGAGCATGCATTCTTTCTTTGATAAGTACCTAACGTGTAGGAGCAGTTTAATTCAATTTGTGCACCAGTATGACAATTGTCTTGCAGATAAGGAACAACAGGAGTTGGAATGCGATGCAGCAGACAATAGGGGCCTGATCCCATGTGTATCGAACTCTCCTATTGAGAAGCAGTTCCAATATGAGTACACCAACAACATATTTCGCAATGTTCAAGCCGAATTTATCAAAAAGTGTGACTGCAACCTGTCTCCAAGGGCAGTGAAGGACAACCAATACTTCTATGAAGTGACTCAACAGAAGATAATTAAGGGGATGTCTTTTTACAGCGAGTATGAAGTTGTATTTTGTCCTATTTCACACCAAGTTAGGTGCAACTACTTTAGGTTTGAGTCATATGGTATCCTCTGTTGCCATGTTTTATCGGTTTTATCCCAATGTAGGGTTGACAAGGTGAACTCGTCGTATATACTATCTCGATGGAGCAAGAATGTTTATCGTAAGCACACTCATATTAGAAGTAGTCACGACTCACGACGTTCTAATGAAAGCATGAATATATTTAGGGGACTATGTGTTGACTTCTACAATGTGGCCCAAGACTTTGTGCATGACAAGGAGGAGGCTGATATATTGCGTTCCGCTTTTGCAAGTGCTAAAGTGGCACTTACCGAGCATCGGGCAAAACATTCAGAAAGTGTATGCACAAGTGAGTGTCCTGATAGATTAAATGCTTTGTGGAGCCCTCCTCATGTGGTACCTAGGGGCGCCCAAGCTTCAAGAGACTCGAGGCGGATGTGGACCGGAAAATTAAGAATGGTACTAAGAAGCGTCGAGCTAGTAGTAAACATACAAAGGTTAGTTATGATGGCCATGGTTTATACAATTATCTTGCTCTTGTTATATTTTTCATGTGTTGAGCCTGTTGAATTTAAGATATTCTCATATGTACAGGAAGTTGCAGCTGTTGAAGGAGACAAACATTTAAACAAGGCCACCGAGAGACGCATTACTGCTAGCAAACACCCTAAGATTTATTTTAGTGTTTATTGCTAGAGAGTATGTTATAAGTTCTGTATTTTGTAATTTAAATATTGTTCATGTATGGATGCAGGATTTTGCTCCTATTGAAGAAGACTGTTTCACCCACAACACCTTTTCTTGTATCCCTGAACATTTTCATCATGCAAAAAATACGCAAATGGATTCCTTAAGCTCGGGGGGATTTACAACATTGTTGAATTCGTTCCAGAACCCTTCTATTCATGTAAGATTTTTGCATATGAGAACTTTTTATTTATATATTAAGTTGTATTCATCCATTTTTTGTTGACATTAGTTTGTTATATTTGTTTGTAGGCGCACTCTTATAGGAATATTGACTAAAGGATAACACATGCAATAGCAGCTCCAGCATCTACATATTCCAAATCCCAATTTTATATTAGGGTGTGTCCTATTTTTTTTTTTGACAATTTCATTTCTATTTCTGAATTTTCGATGTGTTCTAATTCTTTTTTTATCGAACAAAAAAATCATTTTTGATGTGTCGTAAAAGGGTAGGGTATGTTTCTCATTTTGGAGTTGTAATTTGTTTAATTAATATGGATGACCTTATCTATGTTATATTACTTAGCAGTTGCAAAGGCTAGGTTTATTGGTTCAAATAAATGAGTTTTAGATGTGTTCAGGAACCAATTTAAAAGATGAGTTATGATTTTGGATGTGCTGCAAGTCAATTTAGTTAGCAGTTGGAAACAAATTTTACCTGGCATAACCAAGCTTATGCACAGTGAATGAACAATTATATAAAAGATAAACATAGCAAAATAATTAAGCTTACTTGAGTCTCCTAACAGCATAAAAAATGACATCCTTGATTAAAGAGCATAATATATCCATTTTGATAACTAACTATATCTGAATGGAACTGCAGAAATACTTACTTCCTCAATTAAATGACTAATAAATTGTGGAAATAAAAAAATCACGTGACAATTCCTTTAGAGTATTTTGAGTAAAGAAGCAAAAAAAAAATCTAGAGGTTAAGAGAGAAGATGTAGCTAGTATGGTCATAAAAATTGTGTTTTTATTTTTCAATTATAACACATCTAATAGTATGATATTATATACAAAACATTTCTAAAACACATCCAAAATCGTAAAATTACTAGTTTTTAAATATAAACGTACGGAATACAATTAATTTTTTGATTTTTTATTCGATAAAATGCATCTAATATTTATTATGTAAATTATTAGTTGGATTTTTTTCGTTTCTTATTTGAACTGTTACAAAATAAAATATTTTGAGTAAAGAAGCCAAAAAAATAATCTAGCGTTTAAGAGAGAAGATGTAGCTGGTATAGTCATAAAAATCGTGTTCTTATTTTTTAATTATAACACATCTAATAATACGATATTATATACAAAATATTTTTAAAACACATCCAAAATAATTTTATTACTTGTTTGAGCATTAGTATTTATTCATCTTAGTTTTTTTTATTGATGTTATTGGTTGGTAGTTTTAGATAATAGTTGGAATTAGTTTATGTCGTAAGTTTATTACACATACAAAATAGTACAATCGAACTGAACATATTTTTGGAACACATCCAAAATTCTATCAAATAGCACAAGATAATTTTTTTTTGGCCTTACTGATCCAAAATGTTTAAGTAAAACGGACACCTAGTTATTAATTTGCATATATTTTAATTGCTGTATCCACAACGCATGAACAATTAACACAAAAGATAAACACATGAAAATAACTAAGGCTAAGTGAGTCTCCTAACAACACGAAAAATAAAGAGATGATATCCTAGATTAATGAGCAAAATATGTCCATTTTAATAGCTAATTTTATCTGCACAGTGCTATGTTTTTCTGTTTCTCCTATTGGCCCTCCTGCATGCTGCCTCTTCTGCTCTTCTTGTTAGCTCAGCAGTGTTTGGCGCAGTCCAAGGATCTCTCAACTCTTTTCTTTTATTCCTTTGAGGCGCACGGCGTAAAGGGGCATGGGCAACAGCCTCCACGGTATTCAGATAACCATTCCACGGATCAAGCACGATGTCTAGTAGGTACTTCCTCCTCATTATAGCCATGTCTTCCTGCATGCATTAATGTTCAATGTCACCAAACGATAATATCATAAAAAATATTAGAAACATTGTTCTAAATGGATCTATGGCCTACCGTTGTCCAAACTGGCACAACATAATCATCCATGTCAAGAGTTTCTGGATCCCATGAGTCCATGAATTTAATGACAAAAACTCCGCAGTCATAACTATCAATCAAGATAAAAGCAAATATGCATCAAGTTAATTTGGTGTTGATACCCAATAAAATAAGACATCACATTGAACCATACTTGTTTGGTTGAATCGGAACATCTACATAAAGGGGCTTTCTTATGCCCTCGTCCGAGACTTTGTACCATGAAAAAGTGAGTTGGGCCAACTTGTCAATAAGCTTGGCCTGTATATAAGAGGACATACCAAAATTAGTCAAATGCAATTGGTTATTGATCTTAATTGGACATGATTGAAATTTGTATCGACCGTGTTTATATTTACCGCATATTCATCCACTTTCACCCTATGATCGGTAAGAGGGGGTCTAAATAGGGAGTCAAGAGCAAAGAATGTCGTACTTTTTGGATGAAAAACATACAACCACCAGTGATTATCCAGGCAGATGGGTACAAAGAACTGCATCATAATCGGATTTTATTTTTCGATACTCTTACAAAGATACAAAGGGATGTACAAAAAACTTTATACTTGTTGGATGTAATATTTTTGAACATATATCGTATGTCTCTTGGCTGCTTCTACCTTGTTGAACAGACGGATCTCGTTCCCCCAATATTCTGCTAACCCCACATACTCTGAGTTGTGTTTGTCCTCAAATTTTTCAACATTCATAGGTGTCATAACACGACCCTGTACACATTTAGTCCGTATTAGTTTATTACTAAGTGTATCGGTGTAAGAACAAGTAAAAAGTAACATTGATATGTGTTCATCATACCAATATCATTGAATTAATGCAGTAGAAATCTTCTTGAAACCTCTTGGCTGGGAGTCCATTAAAGAGTGCACACATGCACTCTATCACCTGCACATGCATAAAAGCATAAAGAACAAAATGAAAAGAGATGATAAAAGTAGGTTAAAATTATATATATAGTTATTATTTGTTAGATTTTTTACCCAACCGTCGACCCATTCCCTCCTTTTTAATGTGTTCAGATCTCTTCGTGTTAGGTCCAACGTATAACGTGTCCGGTACCACACGATAACTTCATCCAACGGATTTCTGTCATCTATTACCCATCTGTACACCTTCTCTTTTGCATCTTCATCAAAATCCGGTGGGATTATAACTGGAGCAGGCGTTGGTGGAGTGTTATTGACAGATGTTGGTTTCGAGGAAAGCCTATTGCACTCTTTAGCATCATCTTGGGGTATTCCATGATCAACCTCGCCGCTTTCCATATTATTCACACTTCTGTAGGGTCTGGAATACACAACCATATCTAAACACTTTGATGTCCTGCACTCCCCAAATAAAAGATGGACAGCCAATCCAAAGAAATCCAGTTTACAATCGCTTAAATACTAGTGTACATATTGTATCCCTAGATTGAAACAACAATAATTAATACATGTACTTACTTTACACTCGATTCATTGACAACATGGTGCTCTTCGTTGCTCATGGGGCTAGGTGCTCCACATTCAACAATAACTTCTTCTTGGAGCTCATGACTACACACACTATGTACTTTATGTCAATATAATATAACACAAACAGAGTAACTTATACACGTCTAAATTAACAAAATGGCATCCAAATAATTGTGGAAACACATCCAAATTGATACAAATAATATTTACTCATTTCAATACTATTATACATATCGCATAGGTAAATTTTAACAGTGGTAATTAGTAAACGTACTTACTTTTCAATACTAGCAATGACAGCTTGGTGTTTTTCGTTGCTCACAGGACTAGGTTCTCCACAATCAGCAACAACTTCTTCTTGGAGCCCATGTCTACACACACTAAGTCATTTAACTCATTATAATAGGACTTACTTAAACACATCTAAAATTACATAACGTTACACATTTAATTGCTGAAACACATCCAAAATGATACAAATACATATTCTTTCCAATACTAGTGTACATATCATATAGGTAAATTTTAACATCAATAATTAGTAAATGCACTTACTTTTCAATTCTAGCATCGAAAACTTCTTGGAGATCAAGACTATACACACCAATTCGTTCAATTATTAGATAATATAATGAATAATTGCACGCATACAAATCTAGCCACAAAAGGAAGGAATATAAATACAATTTTAAAGAAAAATGTCATTTAAACTTGCCTTTCCTGCCGGTTTTTGGTGCCACTCAACACTCGATCTCGAGATAAGGGAACATTAATTTTATCTGAGGATGTTGAGCCTGGGTTCTCTTCATGACATAATTCTTTATCACTAACGTCAGCCTCGGTGAGAAATTCTTCCTCATCTGACTCGGCAACAATTTTTTTCGGCCTTTTTCTTGTTCGCTCCTTAGTTCGAGGTCTAACTTGTGCACCCCATCGCTTATCATGTGTTCTCCTTTGTGGTTCATCGACGTTGCCCTTTTCCCTCTCGGATTTTCGTAATTCATCAATCTTCCGAATTAGACCCTATTACATATATTAATTAATTCTCAAGCCTAGGTTCATAGTAAAAAAATTAAATACATGTACATATGTATCTATACCGATTCCCGAACTTGTTCTTCCTTTACTGCTTCTCTAAGCTCAGCAACAGTCCATTCCTTAGTCCATGGTTCACCGCCACCAGAATATCCCCTAAGATCTCCGTGTTTGTTCGTATGCAAGTAAAGTATCTGCCACAAAAACACATGAGAAAATTAGCACTACCATTCAAGCGAATCTAGGTCTAACAAGTGATATGGCTCAACTTACCAAGAGAGCAAACATGCATCCATCAATAGTCCTTATGCCATCTTCCTTATATTTCCTTAAGCCCTCCTTAACACAGTCATAGATGTGTCTACCCCAAAAAAATCTCATTGGATTACGCACATCTATCACGCCCGGGATGAATGAATTGGTAATATACTTATTACTGGAAGCAAAGAGAAAGGCCTTCATGACAAATATTATGAAGTAGCGCCGAAACTCCTCCTTTTCTACTTCTGTTGTAACCGAGCATCTGATAACATGGGTCTTAACCTCTTTTTGGGTTCTGCCTTCAAAGGTATCTATGAGGTTACGATGCTTCTTCGGATCTAATTTCGGAAAGCTATCACCTGTAACACGGAATCCATAGGGTTAAGAGAAGTAGTATTACATCCAAAAGATAACATATATGTATTTTACATTAAATATATACTTTACGTATTACCATTTGCAGGGAGTCCCAATGCTTGACCTATCACTCGTGCATTCACCGGTATGTCTCCGGTCTCAACTTCCAAATGCATTCGATCCTTGTTATATGACCGTGCCAGGGCGACAATCAAATCTTGGTTCATCGACCACTTAGGGATGTGCCTCAGGCATCCAAAACCCATTTTCTCAACTTCTTGGTATTTGATCGGATATTTATCTTTTAAATGCTCCATCATATCCGCAATGGCAGTTGGAGAGCAGCGGGTATCAAGTGTTTTCTAAAACATTGAGCCACTAGTTAGTATATGTGAAATTGTGTACCTCACTTGCAAATCTCGAAAATTTTTAAAGTGAGAAACAAATTACCTTTTTAGGACCCTCTGGTTTCTTCGGTCTTCCAACTTTGTTCTTGACATTGTTAACATTAGATTCATCAAGTCTACCATCGGAAGCCTTACTAGCTGCTGATTTTCCTTTCTTTGTACCAGATGAAGTACGTTTTTTAACTAGCATTATGATTCTACACTGCACATTGTTCATATAATAAGGTTAGACATAAAGTTTTCACCGAAGACACTTGTAGAATTGAGGTAACAATATAAACACATCCTGAATCGTAATAATCCACACTAATTACTTAGACAAGTTATTGTCTTTATTCTCAACCCAACAAATAGATATATTTCTTTTAATTGCAGTGTAACCAGCTCATGCAACCCACCCAGCAAGCTAATTGACTATGAAAGCCATGTGACAAAAATAATACCTTTCGACCATTAACACACTATAAAATAGAACTTAATCATAATTTCCTTGCATCCGTCAGAGTTAATCCATTCTAAAAAGTAAAAACCTCAAAATTAAGAAAATTAATTATTATTAGGGGAAGATAAGAAAGTTTTCATGTAATGCTGTAACACTTAAACACACAAATAAGAATATTAGTCACCAGCTCATACAACCAACCCAGCAAGCTAATTGACTATGAAAGCTATGTAACAAAAATAACATCTTTCGATCATTAACACACTACAAAATAGAACTTAATCATAATTTCCTTGCACCCGTCAGAGCTAATCCATTCTAAAAAGTAAAAACCCAAAATTAAGAAAATTATTTATTATTGGGGGTAGAAAAGAAAGCTTTCATGTAATGCTGTAATACTTAAACACACAAATAAGAATATTAGTGCTCAAGTCTAATAATCGTTCAAGCCTACGATATGAATTTCAAGCCTTCGCTCATTTCTGACCCAATTGCAGTAATAGCTACATTGATATAATGTAAAGCAGCAACCATGAACACACCCACAGATAGCGATTACTGGAAGCTTACCCACATAAAAAACTCGATTCAAATATGTGAACACTTCCAAAATAGAGAAATTGCACATGCAAAGATAAATTCACATTACAATATATATGTAAATCTTCTCAAGCCATTTTATTCGGAATTTAATTTTCAAATTAATAAAAAAATTAAAACTTTATACAGAATAACAAAAAAATTAGTGGTGTCAGAATAATCCAAACCTCAGTTAAGTCGCCGGCAACGACGATGGGCTTGGAAGGAGAGGAATGCAGCGTTGTGGATGTGCGCCGTGGTGGAGGAAGCGGTGACGCAGACGAACGGCGGCAGGGAGTGACTTCTCTGGGTTTTCAATGTGCGCCACTGAGTTGCCGTTGTGCGTCTCTAGTTTTTGGATATGGGGCGTCGACGATGAAGGCCAATGAGGACGGTGGTGCAGGCGCACTGAGGCAGGGGGTGAAGTCTCTGTGTCTTCAGAGTGCCGCTGAATTGCCGTTCTGAGTTTTTGAGTTTTGGATGTGGGGTCTTGACGTTTTCTTACTTCTCTTCTTCTATTTTGAATGTGTTTACTAAATCATTAAATGATTTAATATTTAATTTAGAATTTTAAAAGTTAAATTTCAAAATTTTGAGTAATTTAAATTTATGACGTGTATTTAAATGATAATGTATTATTATATTAAATATATTAAATTTGAAACAGAAATTTAAAATTTAAATTTTAAATTTTAGTTTGATTTAATTTGTATTTTAAATATAGATTTAATTTTTAAAGACACTAAATCTATTTACAACTTTTTAGATGTGTTTGTTTTAATTTTTTTGAATTATTGTAAGAAATGGCTGAATATTGTACCATTGTTAAAGGATGAATGCACGAGTGATAGGTCAAGCATTGGGACCCCCTGCAAATGGTAATACGTAAAGTATATATTTAATGTAAAATACATATATGTTATCTTTTGGATGTAGTACTACTTCTCTTAACCCTATGGATTCCGTGTTACAGGTGATAGCTTTCCGAAATTAGATCCGAAGAAGCATCGTAACCTCATAGATACCTTTGAAGGCAGAACCCAAAAAGAGGTTAAGACCTATGTTATCAGATGCTCGGTTACAACAGAAGTAGAAAAGGAGGAGTTCCGGCGCTACTTCATAATGTTTGTCATGAAGGCCTTTCTCTTTGCTTCCAGTAATAAGTATATTACCGACTCATTCATCCCGGGCGTGATAGATGTGCGTAATCCAATGAGATTTTTTTGGGATAGACACATCTATGACTGTGTTAAGGAGGGCTTAAGGAAATATAAGGAAGATGGCATAAGGACTATTGATGGATGCATGTTTGCTCTCTTGGTAAGTTGAGCCATATCACTTGTTAGACCTAGATTCGCTTGAATGGTAGTGCTAATTTTCTCATGTGTTTTTGTGGCAGATACTTTACTTGCATACGAACAAACATGGGGATCTTAGGGGATATTCTGGTGGCGGTGAACCATGGACTAAGGAATGGACTGTTGTTGAGCTTAGAGAAGCAGTAAAGGAAGAACAAGTTCGGGAATCGGTATAGATACATATGTACATGTATTTAATTTTTTTACTATGAACCTAGGCTTGAGAATTAATTAATATATGTAATAGGGTCTAATTCGGAAGATTGATGAATTACGAAAATCCGAGAGAAAAAAGGGCAACGTCGATGAACCACAAAGGAGAACACATGATAAGCGACGGGGTGCACAAGTTAGACCTCGAACTAAGGAGCGAACAAGAAAAAGGCCGAAAAAAATTGTTGCCGAGTCAGATGAGGAAGAATTTCTCACCGAGGCTGACGTTAGCGATAAAGAATTATGTAATGAAGAGAACCCAGGCTCAACATCCTCAGATAAAATTAATGTTCTCTTGTCTCGACATCGAGTGTTGAGTGGCACCAAAAACTGGCAGGAAAGGCAAGTTTAAATGACATTTTTCTTTAAAATCGTATTTATATTCCTTCTTTTTGTGGCTAGAGATTTGTATGCGTGCAATTATTGATTATATTATCTAATAATTGAATGAATTGGTGTGTATAGTTTTGATCTCCAAGAAGTTTTCGATGCTAGAATTGAAAAGTATGTGCATTTACTAATTATTGATGTTAGAATTTACCTATATGATATGTACACTAGTATTGGAAAGAATATGTATTTGTATCATTTTGGATGTGTTTCAGCAATTAAATGTGTAACGTTATGTAATTTTAGATGTGTTTAAGTAAGTCCTATTATAATGAGTTAAATGACTTAGTGTGTGTAGACATGGGCTCCAAGAAGAAGTTGTTGCTGATTGTGGAGAACCTAGTCCTGTGAGCAACGAAAAACACCAAGCTGTCATTGCTAGTATTGAAAAGTAAGTATGTTTACTAATTACCACTGTTAAAATTACCTATGCGATATGTATAATAGTATTGAAATGAGTAAATATTATTTGTATCAATTTGGATGTGTTTCCACAATTATTTGGATGCCATTTTGTTAATTTAGATGTGTATAAGTGACTCTGTTTGTGTTATATTATATTGACATAAAGTACATAGTGTGTGTAGTCATGAGCTCCAAGAAGAAGTTGTTGCTGAATGTGGAGCACCTAGCCCCATGAGCAACGAAGAGAACCATGTTGTCAATGAATCGAGTGTAAAGTAAGTACATGTATCAATTATTGTTGTTTCAATCTAGGGATACAATATGTACACTAGTATTTAAGCGATTGTAAACTGGATTTCTTTGGATTGGCTGTCCATCTTTTATTTGGGGAATGCAGGACATCAAAGTGTTTAGATATGGTTGTGTATTCCGGACCCCACATAAGTGTGAATAATATGGAAAGCGGCGAGGTTGATCATGGAATACCCCAAGATGATGCTGAAGAGTGCAATAGGCTTTCCTCGAAACCAACATCTGTCAATAACACTCCACCAACGCCTGCTCCAGTTATAATCCCACCGGATTTTGATGAAGATGCAAAAGAGAAGGTATACAGATGGGTAATAGATGACAGAAATCCGTTGGATGAAGTTATCGTGTGGTACCGGACACATTATACGTTGGACCTAACACGAAGAGATCTGAACACATTAAAAAGGAGGGAATGGGTCGACGGTCGGGTAAAAAATCTAACAAATAATAACTATATATATAGAATTTTAACCTACTTTTATCATCTCTTTTCATTTTGTCCTTTATGCTTTTATGCATGTGCAGGTGATAGAGTGCATGTGTGCACTCTTTAATGAGCTCCCAGCCAAGAGGTTTCAAGAAGAATTCTACTGCATTAATCCAATGATATTGGTATGATGAACACATATCAATGTTGCTTTTTACTTGTTCTTACACCGATACACTTAGTAATAAACTAATACGGACTAAATGTGTACAGGGTCGTGTTATGACACCTATGAATGTTGAAAAATTTGAGGACAAACACAACTCAGAGTATGTGGAGTTAGCAGAATGTTGGGGGAACGAGATCCGTCTGTTCAACAAGGTAGAAGCAGCCAAGAGACATATGGTATATGTTCAAAAATATTACATCCAACAAGTATAAAGTTTCTTGTGCATCCCTTTGTATCTTTGTAAGAGTATCGAAAAATAAAATCCGATTATGATGCAGTTCTTTGTACCCATCTGCCTGGATAATCACTGGTGGTTGTATGCTTTTCATCCAAAAAGTGAGACATGTAATGTTGTAACACTTAAACACACAAATAAGAATATTAGTGCTCAAGTCTAATAATCATTCAAGCCTACGATATGAATTTCAAGCCTTCGCTCATTTCTGACCCAATTGCAGTAATAGCTACATTGATATAATGTAAAGCAGCAACCATGAACACACCCACAGATAGCGATTACTGGAAGCTTACCCACACAAAAAACTCGATTCAAAGATGTGAACACTTCCAAAATAGAGGAATTGCACATGCAAAGATAAATTCACATTACAATATATATGTAAATCTTCTCAAGCCATTTTATTCGGAATTTAATTTTCAAATTAATAAAAAAATCTAAACTTTATACAGAATAACACAAAAATTAGTGGTGTCAGAATAATCCAAACCTCAGTTAAGTCGCCGGCAACGACGATGGGCTTGGAAGGAGAGGAATGCAGCGTTGTGGATGTGCGCCGTGGTGGAGGAAGCGGTGACGCAGACGAACGGCGGCAGGGAGTGACTTCTCTGGGTTTTCAATGTGCGCCACTGAGTTGCCGTTGTGCGTCTCTAGTTTTTGGATATGGGGCGTCGACGATGAAGGCCAATGAGGACGGTGGTGCAGGCGCACTGAGGCAGGGGGTGAAGTCTCTGTGTCTTCAGAGTGCCGCTGAATTGCCGTTCTGAGTTTTTGAGTTTTGGATGTGGGGTCTTGACGTTTTCTGACTTCTCTTCTTCTATTTTGAATGTGTTTACTAAATCATTAAATGATTTAACGTTTAATTTAGAATTTTAAAAGTTAAATTTCAAAATTTTGAGTAATTTAAATTTATGACGTGTATTTAAATGATAATGTATTATTATATTAAATATATTAAATTTGAAACAGAAATTTAAAATTTAAATTTTAAATTTCTGTTTCAAATTTAATATATTTAATATAATAATACATTATCATTTAAATACACGTCATAAATTTAAAAGACACTAAATCTATTTACAACTTTTTAGATGTGTTTGTTTTAATTTTTTTGAATTATTGTAAGAAATGGCTGAATATTGTACCATTTTTAAAGGATACCTAGTTGAACTATAATTTTTATTAATAATTAATTTTAAATTTATGGAATTCAAAATTTAAAATTATTTAAGTAAACCTAATTAAAATCTATAAAAACCTTCATCTTCTCTCTCATATTAACCTATCCACCTCGAATAATCACACACAGACCTCTCTCTCTCACCAATGCTGCTGGAAGCGCCAGCGACTTCCATGCTCTCCAAGACACCCTCAACAAGCGCATCCAAGACAACTGCTTCAACACGAAGTCCACCTTCGACTTCGTCACCGACAAAACCTTCTCCTCTTCCCTCCTCAACCACCTCTTTCAAACACTATCCATCATCAACCGCAGCGTCACTCCCAAGAACACATTCGAAGCAGTTGAAAGCTCCATGAAAGAAAGCTAGCTGTTGGGGTAGTGAGGATAAGGACTGGATTTGCCTAACACTCCTCTCATGATTGATTATTTGTTGCTGACATAGCTTATTCTCTTGAATCCACAGGCTCTTGAGGGTTATGGTGCGGTCCATGAGCCAAATTATCGGTGAGTGCAACTGCTTGTTGCTTATCATCACTACGGTAATATAAAACCTTAGGCAAATTTGTATATATAATGTATATTATTTTATACTTTATAGAAATGCTTCATTATGGTATAATATGGGACATGATTATCTCAAGATCTTCTGTTGATCATGAGCCGTATAATCAGATTGATGCCTACAGGGAAGTCGATATCGACACGTTCTCAGAATATGATAAGTTTCGAGATGGTTATGGCAGCATTGAAAACTATGGTGATTGAGGATATGATAAACCTGCCAGGTTTGGAGGACATGACCGTGATGATTATGCATATGATGACTATGGCTACAAGTCCCGTGCTTCTCATCATCGTAGGGATTATAAAAAAAATATTAGTTTAAAATGAAAAAAAACATCTTAATACTTAACAAAAACAAGGTTCGAAAAATCGGACCGATCATCAAACCGTTCTAGTCACTGGTTTACTGGTTCATTGGTTTAACCGGTCCAATCGATGGTTCAACCGAAAAAACCGTTTTAGAATAGAATAATAAATAAATTATAAATAAATATCTTAAAATATAATTATAGTTTAATATAAATTTTAATGTCTTCCAAATATAAAGTATTACATCAACCAAAATCTAATATAACCTTTGATTTTATAATTATTAACAATTTATCATTCATTAGTCATTATATATCACTATTGAACTTATTAAAATAGTCACAAAAAAATTAACTAAATCAATAACAAATATTCGATCATCTACTCATAGCTAAGCTCAGCATCATAGCATGACAAATCAGCAACAACCAATAATGTAACCAGAAATTTCCAGTCTCAATGGGAAGATACCAAGTCATCATTGAATCAGAAGGCAAAGAACTCTTGCTGTTGATATTTTTGTTATTGATTTCATCCAATCTTGATCTCATCCACGAAAAGGGCCAATGAAGGGTGACAAGCCTCATCAAGCTCCTTTGCTTGCCATTCTTGGGGCTGTCAGCATTCTTCTTTGAGGAAACATGCCATTTCCACTCCCTATAAACAACTAGACATTAGAGACATTCTCTTAACAACTTGATATGAAGTAAAGTAGCATTAGAAGTTAGAACACATGGTATCCTTCACAGTTCAAGTCTCAGTGTGGCATCTATCAGAATTCAGAAAAATCAATGTCTGATCTTATTCTTCATAAATATATTCAAAAAGGACGGATACTCACAAATTTAGCATGATTTTGAAATAGAACAAGAAAGAGGGCAGCTGAAATCAATGGTAACATGATGGCAAGGCACGACAGAGGCAGCAACAGAGGAAGCAGCAAAGGCTTCACCCTTCGTGCGCCTCCTCCCGTGACCTCCACCCCTTCTTTCCCTTAAATGAAATATAAATCAACAATTCATTGAACTTAGATTCATATTCAATCACTTATAAGTTCATATTTTCTTTTTTTATCAATTACAATCTAAGCATAATTTCTTCTATATCAGCCTTAAATGTATTAAGGAATTATAACACAAACAATGTCCAATTACCTTAACTTAGAGACCTGAAAGCATATCATAAGATAGGAATAAAAGCCATTCCTAAAACATGAAGCGGTGAAATGAACAAATATGCAGCAGTACAAAACCTTAGGACAAACAACACAATACAATTTTTTCTACTCATCAAGATTTTTAACATAATTTTAACAAAACCTCAGATGTCCATGATGGAGGAAGTGGCTTCAAGGATATAAGGGACTTCAAAAACACCAAGAATGAGAAACATTATATGAAGTAAAGTAGCATTAGAACACAGGATATCCTTCACACTTATCATATTCTGGGAACGTGTCGATATCGGCTTCCCTGTAGGCATCAATCTGATTATACAGCTCATGATCAACAAAAGATCTTGAGACAATCATGTCCCATATTATACCATAATGAAGCATTTTTATCTATAAAGTATAAAATAATATACATTACATATACAAATTTGCCCAAGGTTTTATATTACCGTAGTGATGATAAGCAACAAGCAGTTGCACTCACCGATAATTTGGCTCATGGACCGCACCATAACCCTCAAGAGCCTGTGGATTCAAGAGAATAAGCTATGTCAGAAACAAATAATCAATCATGAGAGGAGTGTTAGGCAAATCCAATCCTTATCCTCACTGCCCCAACAGCTAGCTTTCTTTCATGGAGCTTTCAACTGCTTCGAATGCGTTCTTGCGAGTGACACTGCGGTTGAGGGTTACACTAGCTGATTCTGATAGAAAGGCTTTTGGTGGTACCTTAATACAATGTAGCTATAAGAAAATTTGACTTATTCCTTTACTTGTTTTATCTCTCAAAGTTTATAAATTGTTGTATGGAACCATGTTACGCCAGTGATTTTATTATTTCTAGTACCATTAAAAGTTGTTCATATCTAACATGAAATTGATAAATTGTGTTGTCTACCTCCATAATCGATTGGACTTTCTTGAATTGCAATGTGATCATACATCCTACTAACTTCTGTTGCTGCTGCTAATCATCATTAGATAGCGCCGAAAAGAAGAAGAAAAAAAAAAGAATAAGAATAGAAAGAAGCTGTCTGCCTCTACAAGTGGTGGTGCTGATGTCCGTGCCCCTTTCCCTTGCGTGGAAACTACTGCGGATGATGGATTCTTTGATTCTTTCGGATCTGGTGGTCAATAGAAGTAATAAAGAAAAATATTTTCAGAACAATGTGATTAGTTTGATTTCTAAGAGGATTAACTTTTTTGTGAGGATAGCATACGATTGTTTGTTACAGGTCTGTTAAGAGCTTGTTTGGAAAGTAAACAGGTCTGTTAAGAGCTTGTTTGAAAAGTATTTGAGGGTAAGAAAAGAATTCTATTTTTTTTAAGAAAAGAATTTATTTTCTATTTGAAATTTAATTTCATGGTTTGGAATAACTTTAATATACTTATAGAATAGAATTTAATTCTTTGCTTTGGAATAACTCTTACATGAATTAAATTTTTTTCTTTTACAATTTTGTCCTTAATAAAATTATTTTATTAAATCTTCACTTATTTAAATAGGGATATTTTTGACATTTGACATGTTAAATTAAATTGGTGTGAGAATTGATTAAGTTAAATTGATGTGAGAATTAATTTTAAAATTAGGCCACTTTTAGTCTGATTTGTAAATGAAAGAGAAGTGAGACTTGAAATTCTCAAAGGAGTCTAAATCCTTTCTTTTTACTTAGTTCCAAAATAAGAAAAAAGAATTCTAATTATAGAGTGAATTCTAATTTATAAGTTTTCAAACAAACTCTAAATAAATAAAGTAGACCATGTCTTGTGACTTTGGATATTATCATTGACAATTTTATGGCCTGTCTCAATGTACACACATTTATTATTAAATATTTGATAGTTATCTGCTGCTGAGATATATATAATAGAAGTAGTTGTTGAGAACGGAGAAACATTAAATGATTTAACATATTTCATCTTATCATTCTTTATTATTAATTATTTGTAAAGATAACTGTATGTAAATTTCTACTTGAATCTATTTTGTTTTGATTTATTTTGTTCCGTCAAGAATACACTTCCGAGATATAGCTCACCGCTATTGTTTGTCTATTACTTGGACACCGACTCTCTAAGTCAAATAAGAATCTACTAAAATGAGGGTGAATAGAACTGACATTATTGGAGTTATGACTATGTTTCTGATTTGCCTGTCCGCCTAGTCCTTGTATTTATTGTTGTTTTGCGTAACTGAACTCTCGTTACCTTCTCCGAGATTTTCTGCAAGTCCTATAGAGGTGGAAGCAGTTTTTAAAATGTTTTGATTAAGTATCCGAAGTATAACTGTTATCTTCCGAGTTATAAGGGTTAAGTAACCTATTTAATAGACACTAATATCTTTCATAATTTGGTTATAGGTAATATCATTCTCTTAAGTCTTAACATATGAAGAGACATGGAAAAGTTTTAGATTAAGAGATTGATTTGTTTGAAAATGGCAAAGGTTGGAAATGGCCTCCCTTCTGAATCGCGCATGCATCTTGGGAACCGCTCCGTTTCCGATTCAGTGGCAAAATTTGTTTGATGGGTCACAAATTATATATAAATATATAATAGAATCAGAGAGCCCCTGCTGCTGTGTTTTGCCTTCTGCCAATGCCCTCTGTTAATTGCTCAAAAGTTTCACGTAATGATTTACGATTTGACAATTATGCTTATTACATTAATGATTCAATCTAAGCTTTATATTATGTTTTTTTTTATAAATCTCTTATATTTGAAACTTGATATGCTAAAGATGGCATCAAAGTACAAGAATTGGGGAAGCTTATCCCTTATGAGTTGACTGTGAATCCTGGACAGGTACCATCCTATCACACTCTTAAATTTCTATTATATCAGTTAGGATTTAACCGAGGCTACATGTTAAAGGTCATTAAAAGTTATCAATCTGTTAGAATCCAAGAGAAAAAACTGAAGAAAATATTATGTGTATTTAAAATTATGTGTAGATACAAGATGGAAATTAGCTATTTATAGAGATATTTACAACGAAAATCATAAATATCTTTAACTATCAATTACTAACTACAATCTAACATCATTACAAATTAAAAATGAATAAACCAACATAATAAGGAGTTTTGGTTTAAATTTGGTGCAGGATGTGGCGAAGGAGATATTGGAGGCATGGGGAGCAAGCAATCGGTTTGGTTGCATACTTTCTGCTTCTGGTAGTATAGCAAGAGCCGTATTTGGCAGACCAAACTCAAATGAAATTCGTATATATGAGGTACAAAGCAACAATGACTTATTATGTTCATGCGTGTCATTGTTTCATGTTGTTGTCCACTTATTTAATGCTTTTGTGCAATGTGCATGCAGGGGAGCTTTGAGATTCTGTCAATGTCTGGACTTTATATGCTGCGAGACGATGGTTCTGAAGCTTCGAGTTTGAGCATCACACTGGCTGCTTCTAATGGAACTGCTTTTGCTGGTACCCTCATCAACACCTTGATGGCCAATGACACTGTTCAAGTAAGAATTTTTAGAGTATCTCTTAACTTATTTTTCACCTGTTCTCAGCGTTTGTAGTTTTTTTTTTAAATATTCTTAATATTATTTTTAATATTTTTTATTTGTGTCAAAATTATCTTGGACATTAACTACATCTAAAATGTTAAGGATAAAATTTAAAATATCTAAAAAAAGTTTTGACACAAAATAAAAAAATTAGGGATAAAATTAAATAAATAAAAAATATTAAAAATAAAATTGAATAAAATTAAACATTAAAAATATTTTTTTAAAAAAATTGATACTCATATCTTCTTACAACTAGAAAAATGACATCTCTTTTATCTTATTCTATTGTCACATAAATTCTTTTGTCAGGTTGTAATTTTTATACAATTTTAACTTTGTTTTTTCAATTGTGTCTTCTCATCTAATGACCTTTATTAGCATATCTCTTAATTAATAATAAATTTAATATATTAGTA
>NC_029792.2:4819065-4822297 GCF_000816755.2 Arachis ipaensis
CCAACAAATGCCACAGCATCATCAGAGAAGAACATAATTAAGCACTCTAACTCTGCAAGTGCAAATGATGATCCTTGCATAGAGTGTACTATGGATTATGAATTCTTTGATTCTGATGAACAATATGAGTCATGAGCAAGAGTAGTTTCAGAATAATGTGATTAGTTTGATATGTAAAGGTTCACTGTTGTTTCAGGATAGCATACTATTGTTGCATGCATATATTGTTTGTTTTGTTTTTGGTAGAGAGAACATATAATTAAAATATAACCTAAAAATCCATCCATATAACATATAAGATTATTCATGTATTGTTTATCACATTTCTATGATAACATTGTCTAGATTTCATGCTACCAAAATTGATAATAACTAGAATTCTAGGTTCCTTATATAGAATTTAATTTTGATGCACTACAAGTGTAAAGCAAATAACTACGCGATTGTGTAAAACATTTTATATTGTCAATGCATCAAAATTAAACTCTATATAAATAAAATTGAGGATTATATTGTAATAAAATCATTAAATTGCAACATGACACAATCTTATATCACAAGTTAGCAAATAGCTGATAAGTTTTGGCATCAAGAACTATCTGCCTAACTGCTGCAACTGCTGCTATAGCTCCCACAATGGAGAAAACAACAGCAATACTCACATTCAGCCAGAAAATGGGAGTTTTCTTGGACGGCCGAAACGTCGAATTGAAGAAGACCGGTGGTAGAATGAAATCAAGTGGCATAAGACCAAAAGCTCCTATGAGAGAGTTTATGTCACCAAAGAAGGGAAGCATTGCTGCTATAACAGTTCCAATAGCTGTACTTAGTGACCTCAAAATCAATCTGGGGACTACATTGCGCTGCGAAAATTCCGGGCTTTTTGGGTCTGAAAATGCTTGTTCCAACACTTCATTTGTGGGCTGCAAGTACACCTGCACCAGAAATGTTAGCAATATAGTTATGCTAGTTCTCTTATTTGTATGCTAATTAATCATAAAAAGTAGCAAACTATATAGAATATTGCTTCAGTGATACTTAGCACTTACCACTCCAACAGCTGCTAGTTGTGCAATTGTGAAAATGTTGGTCATGTAAATAAACCACTTTGGCACCAATGGCTTCCCATTACTGTCCATAAAATTGGTTAAAATGAGGCCTTCTGCTTGGTTTCCAAATGCCCAATAGCCAGAGATGGCTGCACCAAAGAAAGTTACTATAATCACAGCATAACAAATGCATAGTCCCTTGAACATTTTCCCTTTCACTGGTGGTGCTAATGTTGCCTGTGACCAAAGAAAATGCAAGCATAAACATACCACTTTGCATTAAATGAATTATCTGATGATGACTTGAGTAGTACTAAGATTTTCAACTTTTAAGGAACTGATCTAGCTACTTTGAGACCTGGATTTCTGGGACTATTCCATTTCCATATGCTGTAGCAATGATGGACATAGCATTGAAGGCTCCGAAAATGCGACTCTCTGTGTTGCCTTTTATTGAATAATCCTTTTTGGGCCCTTTTGATGAGTATCCTGATTAGCCAAGAATTAAGGAAGTAAAGGGATAAGTTAATTGATTGAATGGAACCATAGCTGATAATTAATTTGGGTGCTAAGGAGGGAAAGGAAAGTACCAATGTAAATGGAACCAGCAATAGCACATGCACTATAGGCCAAGCACAGAATCAAAGACACTAAATTAATGTGTCTTAATGAATGAAAAGATGGCATTTGAGCCAAAATCAGCATGAAACAGCCAAATACCACGATGAACTCATAAAGCTTCATAGAACCATTTGGGTTGGATAGTAGGTAAATCGTCTGCAATTAACACCTCATCATTTTAGTCACATTATAACAAGATTCAAGTGATCTTTGTTTCACTACTACTCACTTTGGCATGTATAGTATATCATCTTCTCATCACTTGATATGTGAGAAATGTAAACCAAACTCACCTTCATGCATTGTCCTCCAAGAAGGATACAAGCCACAACAACACAAAAGCATAGTGCAAATTGAATTGGCCCCACAAGAAACCGACCCCATGGTGGACCTATATCAAATTCAATAAAGTCAAGTTTTGTAATTCATTTTTAAAAATTTGTATTTTAATCTAACATGCCAAACCTTGTTAATATAACAATATTCTAATTTTATGCAGGACTCAAATGAAGATAGTCCTTAACTGCTAGATCACTAGAGTAGGGAAGTTGTTTGGTACCTAAAATGTCGCGAGCCATGTCTCTAAATCGAAGCATGCGCCTACCCTGATTAGCATGGTGCTCAAGAACTAGAGATATCAAGTTGTAGTTATAGAAAGTAACAACAGCAGCAATAACCATGAACAAGATCCCAGCCGTCCATCCGAGAAAAGTGAAAGCAAATGGAAGACTTAGGAGTGGTGGTGCCACTATTGACGTTGTCAAGTGATAACCACAGTGAACCCATGAACCTACAAATCAATCACATTCATGAATCACATCTTGCATTACAGGATATCCTTTTGTATCAACTCCTAAAGATTATTTTGATTATATTGGTGAGAAAAAATTGTGTCAGTTTTTTGTTCATACTTAGTTATCAGTGTGAAGTAAGAATAAATTTGAAAGAATTTGACTAATAAGTCTGCATCAATCCAACAATATTTTTATAAGAACTGTTGAATCTTGAAAAAGTCACCTACATATCACTCTATGTCCCTTTCTAGTTTATAATAATTATTAAAAATTTTCAATAACAAACAGGTCATAGGTAGAATAAATAATCTTAACCTTTTTTTTTTTGAAGTTTAGAAGTTCAATCACAGTTGAAAGTAGTCAAAGATACCACGTTTATTTTGAACTGAAATAAATTCTGTTTAGGACTTCCTATTAGAGCCGTGATCATAATATGGTTACTACAAACTCCTAAACTCTGGTTTGAGTCCTCTAGTGTCCATCCAAACATGTAAAAAGGGCACCTAAGAAAGGTATACGGACCAAACAAAAGAGATCATTAGTTACCTTTAGATTTGAGGACAAAGAGAGCACCTGCATCAACATCTTTTTGGTGCTCATCAACTTGGTTACAATCATTATGCTTCTCTGCTTCATGTGATATAGTGGTAGTTGCAACCAACATATTTCTTCTTCTTCTTCTTCTCTCTCTCTCTCTCTCTCTCTCTATATATATATATATATATATATATATATATATATATATTTGTGTATGTGGGGTGTGTGTGT
>NC_029792.2:4822401-4824411 GCF_000816755.2 Arachis ipaensis
GTGTGTGTGAAGCAAAGGCAAAGGCGGCGACCAAAAAATAGAAGATTGACTAATATTCATAGCAGGATATTTTCGTTTCAACTTTCTTGACTACTCGTGCATAAAATAAAAAATGGACACCACAATTCACATTATCCTGAGTTTGCTGATTGCTGAAAAGTCAAGACCTCCTTAATTTTCAACTATATTAGATAACATAAGCTGCAAACTTTTGAATATTAATGGTGCTCAAATAAGTGATTTTTATAACTTAAGCCTAAGCTTATATCCAATTGTTTTCAACCAGTGATGCTTTCTCTTCATCCGTTGTTTTCATCTTGTGTAGTATTCAAGTTAAATTAGTGGCAAATGACAACATTTTATAGATAAAATTCTAATTAGTTTAACTATTGGATGATATTTTACATGATCGCGTCATCATACATTCGCAAACAATCGATAATTTTTGGCATCAAGAACAATCTGTCTAACTGCTGCAACAGCTGCAATGGCTCCAACAGTTGAGAAAACAACAGCAATGGTAACATTGAGCCAGAAAATTGGGCTTCTCTTGGATGGTTTAAATGTCATGTTGAAGAATATTACTGGCAAAATGAAATCAAGTGGTATAAAACCAAATGCTCCAATCAGTGAGTTTATGTCACCAAAGAAAGGAAGCATTGCTGCTATTGTTGTTGCACTTGCTGTGGCTAGTGATCTTGAAACCAATCTTGGGACTACATTTCTTGGGGAGAATTCAGGGCTTCTTGGATCTCCAAATGCTTGCTCCAGAACTTCATTTGTGGGTTGCAGGTACACCTGCACCAAAAAATATGTTTCAATTTCAATGTTGAATAATAGTTGTAAACTACGTACCATCCATCCACTGTTCAATAGAGTTCACGCTCGATTTAACAGTGAATAGATGGTACGTTAGCACGGAGTATATTATGATTACTTACCACACCAACAGCTGATAATTGCACTATTGTGAAAATATTGGTGACATAGATGAACCATCTTGGAAGCAAAGGGTTCCCATTGTCCACAAAGTTGGTTAAGATGAGGCTTGAAGCTTCATTTCCAAATGCCCAATAGCCAGATATGGCTACGGTAAAGAAAGTGAATATAAGCACAATATAACAAACACATAGCCCTTTGAACATCTTTCCTTTCACTGGTGCTGCTAATGTTGCCTGTGACCAAAAGAATAGTGTTAAGATGAATAGTTTCATGACGGATTGAATAGTATTAAGATGTTCAATGAGACCTGGATTTCAGGGATTATTCCATTTCCGTAAGTTGTGGCAATGATGGCAACAGCATTGAAGATTCCAAATACTCGATTTTCTGTATCACCTTTTATGGAATAATCTTTTTTTGGCCCTTTTGAAGAGTCTCCTGGTTAAGTAGGATCAGAATATGTTAGTGTGGTGCCTCAAATGACATTGCTGAATAGATTATCATTTTTATCCATAAAAGTTTGACAAATCTATCTATAAATAAATGAAATTAACTTATCATATATTCACGAAAAGTAATAAATTACTATTTCTATCTATGAATGTTTAAAATATTGACAAATCTGTCACACAAAAACTATATTTTAAAGACACAAAACAGTTTAGATTTATCAATATCATAAATTTAGGATAGTAAAAATGATAGTTTCCTCTTAACTATTATGTTACTAAGGAGGGAAGGAAAGTACCAATGTATATAGAACCAGCAGTAGCACATGCACTATAAGCCAAGCAAAGGATTAAGGAGACAAGATTAATGTGCCTCAATGAGTGAAAAGATGGGATTTGAGCCAAAATCAGCATTAGGCAGCCAAATATCACTACAAACTCATAAAGCTTCATATTACCACTTGGGTTTGCTAGCACGTAAATTGCCTGCATATATAGTTAAACAAAAATATATTTTTAGAGTTAGAACAAAAAATGAAGGTATAGAATATATTTGCATTTCAATTCTGCATAAAAAAAATTTAAAGAATCAATACTTTTATTAAAATTTAGTAAATAT
>NC_029792.2:4824467-4826570 GCF_000816755.2 Arachis ipaensis
CCTCCAAGTAGAGTACAAGCTACCACAGCTCCATAGCACACTGCAAATTGTGTTGGTCCCACAAAATACCGACCCCACCGAGGACCTACCATAATTAAATGTTAATTAATAATTAATTAATTATACTGATCACTTTTCTTTTTAATGACGATTCATTATCTCAGGCCCAATTAATAGGCCCATTTGAGTTGGGCCTACCAAATGACTCCATTTGTGTGTTTAACTGTTTACACATGTCAATGTTTCATTTACTTCTTTCAAGACTAGCGAAGTTCAAACAAGATTCATGAAATCTTTGCTTGTTAAGTGTTAACATCAAAGGACATTACTAATTGGTGATAATTTAATACAACTTGTTAGGAAAGAAGCCTTTAATGAAAGAAGACAATATCTGTGTAGTCATTTAATATTTGTGGTACTAAGAAGATAGGTACCTTCCATTTCATTATACACGTAGTACATGTTATAGCCAATATTTTTCAACGGTCAACTACTGTTCAATAATTGAATATTAGTTAAATACACTTATCGAAGTATTTTATATATTGAAAAAATTATTAAAACATTATAAATTTAAAATTTTTTAAAGTAACAATACAAAAAATGTTTAGATAAAATTAAATTTTTTTAACAAAACATAGATAACCTTAACAAGAAATTTCAACACGAGTTTTGGACTTTTGGTTTTGGCTTTTGCTTCCGGCTATATCTCACTTAATTTGTCTCTTATAGCACAAAAGTCTTTTTGATTTTTCTTAAAAAAATTGCATATATTCAACTAATAAGATTCTAAAGGTAAAAAAGAAAGAATATAAAACTATAGAAAATTAGTTTCTGTCTAAATCATCCACCTACCAAATAAATCATTCATTTTTCATGAGGACAAAACAAAGACAATTTAAGAACAAATATGATGAAATATAAACACAGGAAAAACGTTTAGTACCTAAAATGTCGCTAGCCATGTCTCTAAATCGGAGCTGGCGTCTACCATGCTGAGCATGGTGCTCAAGAACAAGAGATATCAAATTATATGAATAGAAAGTGGTGGCAGCTCCAATAACCAAACACAAGATCCCAGCCGTCCATCCAAGAAACGTGAAAGCAAATGGAAGACTTAGGAGTGGTGGTGCCACTATTGATGTTGTTAAGTGGTAACCACAATGCATCCATGAACCTACAAATTAATTAATTATATAGAGTTTAATTTTGATACAATGTACAACGTTTTACATAATCGCATAATCATATCATTTTTTTGAATAATTATTTACTTAGTCAATGTAAAAAATAATTATTTTTACTGATATCAAAATGAAATCATACATATACATGGTTACTAAAATAAGAGCAATATTACGTAGTTAGTAAATATTATCATTTTTTATTAACACTTAGTCAATAATAATTTGTACTCATATTACCATATTTTACACACAATAAGTATATAATTTGTACTTACATTTATCAGAATTTTGTACTTATGAATCAATACAGTTTGCACTCATATTTTCAGAATTTGCACACAAAAATTAGTAAAATTTATTTGTTAAAGATAATTTAGTATTTATGCTATTTGACCACAAATACTAAAAATGATTATTCTTCATTTCTCGTCTAGCAGAAACAAATCGATCCCAAAAATTTCCTGTTAAATAATTAACATGATTCGGGTTAACAAAGTTTACAGAACTAAAAAGATGAAGAAAGCTTAGTATAATTAAGAAGAGTATATGTTTTTGGTATTACATACATACCTTTTGATTTGAGAACAAAGAGAGCTCCTGCATCCACATCTTTTTCTTGAAAAGCAAGATTATTGTTATAGTTGGGTTTCTCTGCTTCATGTACTGCTGTTGAGGTTGGAAGCAATGTGTCCATAGCTTCTTTCTCTCTATCTTTCTTTCCCTGAGAGTTTGTGTTGAAGGGCTCTAATACCGAATAAGTAAATGAGCAAAAAGTCTTCATATATATAATAATAATACAAAAGAGCCGAATAGTATACAGAACAATCAATTTGTTCCAACAACTATACATTCATCACACGTTCTGTTGATATTTGTAGTCAACAATTTCTTTGTTTGACAGATGGTTACGGCTTAT
>NC_029792.2:4826637-4830128 GCF_000816755.2 Arachis ipaensis
CATCACTCATAATGTCTTGGATCTGTTGTTTGTTGAAACTTGAAAGTCAGAGCGTACGTAGTTGTTCATTATTAGCATTATTTGTTCTTATATAGTTCTTACTCTACTCAATTTTTTTTTTATGAAAACACATGCATTTATTATTAAATAAAATGTGACATTTACATGATATTTTTATACTCTAATAATTGAAGCCGGATGTAAGTGTTCCCTATTACACTGCCGTCTGCCAATTAATTAACTTAATTTCCACCAAAGATTATTTACTCCGGATCTATTATTTGTAGCATAATTCCACATTTAGTATGTATATAGCACGATACTTTTAACCCGTAACAACAGATTATTACTCTAATAAGTACTAATAAAATTTACCCTCTCCTTATACATAACAAATCTTTTTGGCAAACAAATCCAAACAAGTTAACTCTAACTTAACAAAACTCACATACATAACGCGTGCATAAAATCACACCGTTTTTTTTCGCGTTCCTCCTCTGACGTTTGTATCTCGCGTTACTCCTTCTCCTCCTTCTTCTTCTTCTCTTTCTTCTTTGTGTACCTCCTCCTTTTTCTTCGCGTTTCTTTTTCTTCACAAACATTTATTCTGTTGTTTTTCTTCGCGTTCCTCCTCCAACGGTTAAATCACGCATTCTTCCTCCTCCTTTTTCTTTGCGTTCCTCCTCTTTTTTCTTCGCATTCCTTTTTCTTTGAGTGTTTCATTCTCATCATTATTCTTTTTATTGCTGTTGTTGCTACTGCTGCTGCATTTTTTTCCTCATTCTTTTTTTATTGATTTTGCAACATTATGTATTTTTTTCTTTATTTAATTTGTTCTTCCGAAGAAGAATTATGAGAAAATGAAATAAGAAGATGAAGAAGAAGCAGCAGCAGAAGATGAGGGGAGGAAAAGGACGAGTTTTGAATTATGCAGAACTTACCAGAATACAAATATACCGAAAAATTTCTAAAATACACCGAAAATTTTTCAAAATACACATAAAAATTTTCAAAATACACTAAAATGAGAATGGAAAAGATTCATCACAATAATAATTCAGATTCAGAACTCCTATACCGAAATTTTGCTATAAATGCACAAAAATATTTCTTTTAATGTATTTTTTCTTTTTTTTTCTTTTTTTCTTTCTTTTAGTTGAATAAATGTAGATTCATCATCTTTCAAGTAATTTTGCAGCATTATGTGTTTCTTCTTCTTCTTTGTTTGATTTTTTTATTTTTATTCTTGTTAAGAGAGTAAAACAACAAGAAACTTGAGAAGGTAAAATAAGAAAGAAAAGATGAATAACAAAAAAAAAAAGATGATGATGATGAAGAAGAAGCAGCAGAAGATAAAGAGGGGGAGGAAGAGGAAGAGTTTTGAATTATGCAAAACTTATCAGAATATAAATACAGCGAGAAATTTTCAAAATACACTGAAAGATTTCCAAAATATACCGAAAGTTTTACAAAATACACCGAAACGAGAATAGAATAAATTCATCACAATAATAATTTAGATTCAGAACTCCTACACCGAAATTTTGCTACAAATATACAAAAATGTTTCCTTTAATGCATTTTTTCTTCTTCTTTTTTTAATTTCTTTCTTTCTTTTAGTTGAATGAATGTAAGTTCATCAGCTTCCAAGTAATTTTGCAGCATTATATGTTTCTTCTTCTTCTTTGTTTGATTTTTTTAATTCTTGTTAAAAGAGTAAAACAAGAATGAAAAGATGAATAAGAAAAAAAAAGGAATAAATACCCTTCTATATATTATAGGATATTATGTCTTTATTATTATAGGATCTTATGTCTTTATTATTTTAATTCTCTTAACACATATAAATCATTCTATACAACTTAAATATATATATAAACATTTTCTCGCTCTCTCTTATTCTTTCTAACATGGTATCAAAACCATGGTATCCTCTTTGAGGAGGATACATTATTTTTCTTTTGGTTAAATTACCGTATTTTTCAAACTTTTTCTCCATTTCATTTTTTCTTGTATTTTGTCACTTTTTTTATATACTTTTTCACCTCACCGACTAGTCTATTCTCTTCCTCTTGTGTCTCTCCGAGTCGAATGATCAAACACCATTGTCATCCGCTACTTACCTATTCTCATAGAGAAATCATATAGTTTCACTCTCATCTGGCAGTTTCGTCTACGTTTTTTCGTAATAATTCCGTCTGTGTTTCTCCGTGACAGTTCCGTATGCATTTTCTATAACACCCTAACTATCAAAATGTCACACTTCCGGATGCGCCACTCTGATAGCTCGGGTATTACGACGACTCTAAAAATATTTAATACTAAAATATGAGCTTGTTTAAAAACTTAAACCGAATTACTGCTCAGAAGACTTTTAAATAGATAACTTACATCCATACAAATATCAATACTTACAATATATATATATATATATATATACAATCACACAAACTGCACTTTTATACAGTACTACTTGAATTCAGAGCTACTACTTCATTCTACTCTTTATCATAATCATAATGGCCAAGTTAAGTGCTAGAAGCATGAAGAAGAGTGCTACTAGTAACAGTTTCAGGTTTGTGGTGGAGAAACTAATTCATAAGAGTTTGTTAATGGGGAGCAACAACAAGAAGTCATCATCTTGTAATGATTGTGTGCCTGAGGAGTGAGAACATCGTTCTCGAAAGGGTTCTCACTATAGGGTTACAGAATTATTATAATAGGATACGTGAAAATAAAAACTGTTTTTAAAGTATAGTGATTGTTACCCGCCTTATGTGTCTTTTCAAAACCATAGATCCACATTCAAAATTTGAAATCCTTTTAAAAGAGAAATCCATTAATTCTCCAAAAATTCAAACCTTTTTAAAAGAGTTTTTCCTAGGCAGTATGAATGACCAAACTGTTCCAAACATAGGTTCATTAAGTCTATGCTGAACCAGTTTAGTTTTTCATACTTTACTAAACTAAAAACACAAACCATTCACAGCCTTCGACCCATCACATAATCAATCACGGCCATAGGCCCAAACATTTCAATCAACAGTCAATCCACCACAATCCAACCATTTTTCAGTCACAAACACAAGTAAGAAGGTTCAAACACAATCAAGCAGTTATATCAAGCAGAGCAATTAGTAATTAGACATAATTATTCACGTAGGCAAATCAATTACCATATGCACACCCAAACAATGTCACGTAGATGCATATGATCAATGCCTGCCCTATGGCTAATGAGTCTCATCTGTCGGTTATCATTTATCAAGCCAACCCGAGAGTCTAGTTTGCTAAATCCTTAGACTGTCCCCCGACGCGCATCTCCATGAATCTATGCATCACAAACACGGTTCAAACACAATCAAGCAGTTATATCAAGCAGAGCAATTAGTAATTAGACATAATTATTCACGTAGGCAAATCAATTACCATATGCACACCCAAACAATGTCACGTAGATGCATATGATCAATGCCTGCAATGCCTGCCCT
>NC_029792.2:4833655-4837385 GCF_000816755.2 Arachis ipaensis
ATATATATATATATATATATATATATATATATATATCAAATTGCTCAATGGGGGTACCATTCCTGGAAATTTATACGTGCCGGTCACCCTTACGTCGTAGGGTCAACAGAGTATCGAATCTCAACCTGGAACACGTGGTGGCAAGTCACGGTACTTTATCCACGGAAACTCGTATCTCAGATAAAAGAAGTGCAAAGGCCACATATTCATTTATTCATCATCATTTCTGCACTTCATTACAATTCACATCAAATCAATCATCATTCAAGCCATAAATCACTTTTTCTCAAATCTATTTACTTTGAAACCAAAGTCAATCCATCTAAGTCTTAACTCTAAAATCCTCATGTCTCAAATTATTCCAAGTTCATAATCTACATTTTCTTAAAAAAAATCATATCAAATGGGAATTCTTTTTGAAAAGACTCAAATCTTTTACTTTTAAAGTCATCCGTTTAACTATTTTAAATCAGAGTTATTAATTAACAACTTTGGCAAAGACTCAAGACTCTAGGGAAGAATAGCCTACCCCATTTCTTAATTCTTTAGAAATTCCTGAAATCATAGTTACTTAATTTGAAGTCAATTGAGATAGAGACTTAAAACAAAAACTAAATCATGTTTAAAACACTAAGTTCCAAATCAATTCTATTTTATTCTTAAATCGATAACCTTCCCAAAGGCCCAAAATTGTTTACTATTGCTAAATCAAAATTTAAAGAGTACTTTAAAAGCAAAACGAACTTAATTAATCAAAGTTCAATTTCTTTTAAAATCCACTAAAATTTTTTCCAAAATTACTTCTTTAATCAAACTTCAAAACATATGTTCTTTCATATTTAAATCAATCTTAAAACATAAACTTCCCGTAAACAGATTAAACTTGAAACTCTATTTCTTAATAAATAAAAAACCAAGCAATGGAACCTCTCAAATTCATTCTTTTTCTAAATCACATTTCAAAACAGAATCTTAATTTTCATGAAAATTCGGCAGCATCTTCCCTAAAATTTGGACTTTGCCACCCTTTTCGGGTCCCAACCAAACCATTCTGTAGCCCCTTCCATGGCTCAAAACCAAATTAGTTTAACTCCAAAAATTCATATTTCAAGAAACAACTTCAAACTCAAATCATTTTCAATGAACCAAACTCGTTTCCAAAACTTTAAAGAATTAATTTAACAAAACCAAACAATAATCCATCAAACAATAGTCATATTCATCAAAAACAGTCAGACAATACATAAGACTTACATAATCACCAAAAATTGTACTTATCACATTCATATCCATTTATAACAATTTCAAAGTATAAAATAAGCTGTTTTAGAAAATTACCCCTACCTTGAAAAGTCAAACCCATAAGTTAAATGTGTCACAAGAACCCTTTCTCTCAACCCGAAATCAACTGCAGCTTCAATCACAGGTCTGCTCACTTCCGCAATAGCAGAAACAACTTTAATCTAAAAATACAATCTCGATAACTCAATCCTAAAACATAAATATCACGGAAGCCTTAATTACATATAACGGAAAACTAACGGCGGAGTTCGAAATAAAGTACACTTACGGTAACAGTAAAACAGAGTAGCCACAATCTCGAGCTGACCCAGCGGCAGTCCGACAGTGGCTAGAAACTCTAGTGGTTCAACGACAACCTTAAATTGACATGCAATTTCTCAGAACTCGACCCTACCGTACCAAAATCTCATAAACTCTAACAGGCTATAACAGAATATTGATTTCAATGGCTCGAAAACGAAACACTTACCAAGGAGTCAGGGATTCCAAAAATAAAGTCTTTGATAAATAAATATATTGAAATTAACTCATAATAATATTTTTCAAAAATTCTAGGTCTTACATTTTTTCGTGTCAATTCCGTCTGCGTTTCTTTACGGCAGTTTCATCTGTGTTTCGTCTATATTTTCTTGTGACAGTTTCATCTACGTTTTCTTGTGGCAGTTTCGTCTGCATTTTCTTTCAGCAGTTCTGTCTGCGCTTTCTTCTGGCAGTTCCGTCCAGCGCCTTTCGGCAGTTTTGTTTGTGCCTTTCGGCAGTTCCATCTGCACCCGTTCTATCAGTTTATCCAGTTTTTTTTCTTTATTTCTTTGTTTTAATAAGTTTCAAATTCATGTTGTCACTTGAGTTTGAGGGAAGATGTTAGAATATATTAAGATTAATTAGCATTTATTAGAATTATTTAGCATATATGAATAATTATTATAAGATATTATGTATTTATTATTTCGATTATCTTACCACCTATAAATACATTTCTATATTGTATTATTCTATACAACTTAAATACATATAAACTTTTTTTTCAATACTCTCTCTTATCCTTTCCAACAAACTTGTATGAAGAGATTTTTTCTAAAATTTAATATCAATTATTTAGACTTAAAAAAATGATAATCTTTTTCCTCATCCAGCTTCATTGAGATCAGTGTTGTTACAAATCCTTGAGCCATCGTGACTTAGCTTGAATTAGCTTGAACTCTTCTGAATTTATGATTTCGCAGAAGTTGTGGCACCATAAGCTCTGATACCATGAAGGTACCAGATCTTAGAGGGTGAGGATCGAAGAAGAAAGGAGACTGAAGATTGAAGAAGAGAGCAGAGAAAAATAAACTTTATTGATTGCTCAGCAAAAATGAATAAAAATCAATTCAGTACAATAGCATGCGTCTACTTATAGAGAGTTATAAAAGCTTCCGGAGATCTTAAGGGTGTGAAAAGGTGTGACTTGTACTGACTCATAACAGAACTACCTGTCTTAACTAACACTCTCACCATGACACCTATCACTATACATATAATTGATTTAGTGATTAATTTTGTATATAGGTAATATGACTTTTTTTTCTTGTTATTTATGGTATCTCCCAACTTGATAAGTTAAAAATTAATTCGCCGTGAATTTAAATTTATTATTTAAGAATTGATTAATAAATTATTATATGCATAATATAAGCAAGATTCAAACTTCAATACTTATTTATGCAAATAAATGAATTGATCATTCGACCAACCAAAGTTGATTGATATGATTTTTCTTTAAATTAAAGAACAACTGAGTCATACTATTTCTAACACTCAAACCAATAATTGGTGATGGAAAGGTAGGTGGAAAACTATCTAATTCTCGTTATTACTTCTCGATGACATGACGCTTAGCTGAGAAACCGCTGCTAATACTACAGGAATACAAGCCGACTAACTAGCAATAATAATTCTCATTATTAGTTTTTGAGTTTGCAATGTCAAATATCATTTTGACCAACTTTGTTCTTCCTATTTTTTCCCCTTTTTAAATTTCACTTTGCATGGTCAAATATAACAAGAATAGCTTGAATAAACTGACCATGAAATTTTCCATTTATACTTATTTTAAAATTTTCATCTAGTGTTATATGTTATTAGAAAACTTTAGGGTATGCGAACATAAAGTAAAAGAGTACCGTATTTAAGAACTAAACTAGACAAACTCAAAGTTTAGGGATACAATACATTGAGAATTTCCATTATCAAAATAAAAACTAAAAAGCCTATATGTTTTCTACCTTTTATTAAAAGTTGGTCATCTTAAAAAAAAACGTGTTAAAAGTTATTAAATATTTTACAAGAAATTGCATGTTTTGAAGTCGAAATATTTTTTCTAGCATATGTTTGGCCATTAAATCAATAATAATCGTCAATATAAAATAATTAGTTTACAATATTAGAA
>NC_029792.2:4838783-4843226 GCF_000816755.2 Arachis ipaensis
ATCGAAACGCGTTCTTCCTCCAAATCCGTCGTTTCAGGTTTTCTCAGAAACCCCTCCCCAAAAGAAACGCGCCGTTTCGTCTCAATTCAATTCTCTTCAAGCTCAGGTAAATTAACCTTCCCTCCAAGCATGTCCTTTTTCGATTCCAGAATTTATCTTCATCTTGAATGGGGCTTCTGATGTTTGTGAATGATGATCGTGTCGTACCTCAATAACCCCGTTGAAAGCTTACTATTTTCAGTCGGTTTTTAAAGTAAAGGTTTAAACTTGAAAAGCAAGTTCACTTTTAGTTCAGTGTGATGTGAAGCGGATAATCAGAATAATGGTAAATGAATGATGTCAAGATAATATATCTTTTCAATATTGATCAGTTTTATTCCGCTTCCCGTTAAATCATGTTGGGTGAGTAATTAACGTGAATAAGCAACCTTGTCACCTTGTATTGGAAGCTATTTGGTGGAAGCATAAAAATGTTTTTTATTGTAAATTTGGAATTTGGTCACTTGAATGTTGCAAATTTAGAGTGATGCTATGTTGTCTCTCATGTCAATGACAATCATGTTATATGATTCAAATTACATGAGCTAACAGATTTAGCAATTTCTGAAGGTTGCTAGTTGTGATAGTGTATTAATGTGAAAATGGTTGTAGCTTCTAGCGTAAATATGCTTATGTTGGTTTCCATTAGTTTATCCGAAGCATCGAGTTTGTCTTCTATTGTTTTCATGATGAATTATGGATTTAATATGCTGTTTTTGCTTCTTGGGAATTCCATTTTGTTGGATGTTATGCAGCATATACTGGGTTGGAAGGATGCAATCAGAATCAGATAAATGGGGATGGAAGCATGTCAGTGTTTTTGGTGGGTTTGATAAGGGAAGTGGTACAAAAAGATGGAAATGCAATCACTGCAATATAAGATACAATGGATCCTATTCTCGTGTTAGAGCTCATCTGCTTGGTTTTTCTGGTGTTGGAGTCAAAAGCTGTCCGGCTATAGATAATTCTTTGAAAGAATCATTTCAAATGTTAGAAGAAGAGAGGGTTTCCCGGAAAAAGAAGAGAGCTTCTATAACTGGTAAGCATAGCAAGCGTATTCGTACTCCTCGACCTAGTCTCACATGTGTCACCAAAGAAGATGTAGATGAAATGCTAGCAAGATTCTTCTTTGCTGATGGATTAAACATGAACATTATTAACTCGCCTTATTTTCATGAGATGATAAAAGCAGTTGCAGCTTTCGGCCCAGGCTATGAACCCATGTCAATACATGAGTTGTCTGGTTCCTTTTTGAGTAAAGAAAAAGAAAGAATTGAGAAATATGTTGGTCTAGTTAGGGAATCTTGGCCGCATACAGGATGCACATTACTCTGCATTGGACGTTTACACAGTATGTCGGATAGTTTTCAGGTTAACATATTTGTATCTAGTCCAAGGGGACTCTCATTCTTGAAATCTGTAGATGTAGACAGTGTTGATGGAGCAGGAAACTCTGCTGTTAGTATTCTTAGAAACACAATTATGGATGTTGGACCTACAAATGTGGTTCAGATAATCTCATATCTTGGCCCTGCCAAAACGTATTCTGAATCCTATACCTTGGCCGAATTTCCTCATATATTTTGGTCTCCTTGCTCTGCACATTCTATCCGCATTTTGATGGAAGATATAGCTGAATTGGATTGGCTAAGACCTGTTGTTTTGTGTGCTAAAGAAATTGACAAGTGCATAATTTCATTTCAGAATTTCTCTCCTTCTGTCTTCGGTGAAAACTTGAAAGGGTCTTCCGACTCACTGACCGCCAGAATCGCACCCTCCTGTTACATTGTCCAAAAGATTCTTGAACTAAAGAAAGAATTTCAAGAAGTGATTGTGACTGAAGAGTGGAAGCAATGGAAACTTAGTATTCAACAAGATATTGGAAGCATTGAATCAACCATATTGGAGGAAGATTTCTGGAGCAGGGGTCATATGATGTTGCAAATATGTGAACCTTTTGTCAGATTGTTTTCCACACTTGATATCAACCGGTGCATCATGGGAGATGTCCACGAGTGGCGTGTTCAGGCTATCGAGGCTGTAAAGAGTAGAGGAATAATAGATGCTGGTGCACTCAATCAGCTAGAAGGGTTGATAGATAACCGGTGGGATGTGCTGTTTTCACCCCTTCATTCTGCAGGTTATATATTGAATCCGAAATACTTCGGCCGAGGTCAGGCCAAGGACAAAACCATAATGAGGGGTTGGAAAACAACATTGGAGAGATATGAGTGTGAAAGCGCTAGTCGAAGAGTTCTGCGGGAGCAGCTCAGCTCTTATTGGCGACTCGAAGGATCATTAGGAGAGGAAGATGCAGTGGACTGTAGAGATAAAATGGATCCGGTTGCTTGGTGGGAGAACTTTGGTTTTGAGATGCCACACTTACAAACACTTGCCATAAAAGTGCTGAGTCAGGTTTCAAGTGTTGCAATGTGTGAAGAGAGTTGGCAACATAATGGTGGTAATCCATGCCAAGAAACAGATGCTGGGTTGGAAGACCTTGTATATGTAAAGAACAATCTAAGACTCCAAAGTCACAGAATGGATTCTCATGCTACACATGTTAAAGACATGGTACCAAGTTCCCCCATAGAATTGAAGAGACAGGAAGTGCTTTCTAGTTCTGACAGATTGTGTTAGCCTATGATGTTACTGGATGCCTTGTAAATAATGCATAGACTCTGAACTTTTTTTGTAGTAGAAATTTCTGTTTGTGCTGGAAGAGGAGCAGCTGGAGTTCTTATGTCTAACAATTTTAGAGTGGGAAATAGGACTATCTTAGCTGATATTCATTGTGGTAAGATATCTTAGGCCATTAATCTTTGTACAAATTATATGCAAGTAACACTAATAAGCTTAGGTTAGAATCCTCCTAGCATCTTTACGTAATTGAATCATTTTTCTCTAACTA
The DNA here is from genome assembly GCF_000816755.2 of Arachis ipaensis. Classification (NCBI taxonomy): domain Eukaryota; kingdom Viridiplantae; phylum Streptophyta; class Magnoliopsida; order Fabales; family Fabaceae; genus Arachis; species Arachis ipaensis. Next base: position 4,841,734 of record NC_029792.2, read on the forward strand.
GCTTTATTGTCTACAATCTACCTGATATGCACTTTTTTCTGGGAACTTTAGGGCCTTAGGATCTTCAAGGCAAGAAGCAGGTGTTTTGGGCTCGGCCCAGCCCAGCAGCCTCCAAAAACTTGAAGATGAATAAAGAAAAAGAAACGGGGCATTCCGAGAATTGAACTCGGGACCTCTCGCACCCTAAGCGAGAATCATACCACTAGACCAAATGCCCTTCATTAGTCAGTATCTTTATAAAGTCTATTACCATTAGTCAACATACTTTTTGATCTGTCAAAATCTCAACAAAAAAAAAAAAAAAAATTTACACAATCATGGATGCAAATGAATATGCATAAGAAGATTATATCTTATATAGAAACTACATTATTATTATTATCAGTACTTATACCAGTATCATACTCTTCCGTTCATTGCTTCGAAATCCCATGAAATCGTTAAAATTGGTCACTATCATCACATTGATTGAAAGGGCATGAGAGACTATATACTAAGAAATTCTTTGACAGTTTTATGATCACTTTTTTGTCTCCTTGTCTTAGATCTATGGAATATGGATTATATTAGTGGAAGGTAAAGTGTCCCAAACATAAATGACGAGTGTGTACCCTACCTAGCTATATTATACAAATATCACTGTTACGTATGACCTAAGTATTCCTATAATATAAAACTATATTTTATACAGACTCTTAATTACTCGAAGTCAATCCATAGGAAGGGCAAATGGAATTATCAGCAAAATGCATAGAAAAGTGGAACGATATTAAAAAACAAATTGAAAATGATCTTTTAAAAAGCAAGAAAATTAATAAGGTGAGAATTAGTTATTATTAATTTTGTAACATATAAATTTTATTCTTTTAATTTAAAAGTAATTAAACTTTTTATATTTTACTTTATCAACCTTCTTAGACAAATTTGATTAGGAAAAAACACAAATCAGAGAATGATATTATACACAAATTTATATACATATCTACACAAGAGGTTTCTCTTTTGCTTTTGAATAGAAAAAAGGGACAAAGTAAAGACGTAAAGAAAAAACTCAAAAAAGTAAATGGGTCTGAAGATAGTGACTATATTACTATAATAAGTTATAAACCCCCTAGCTAGTTTAATTATAGTAGTGAGGAATGACTACACAATAATAGCATAATTTAAATTCCTTTAGTTGGTAGATATCTAAGAATTACAAAACAATAACTAACACTTTTAATTAATTAATTTCGTAATGCAAGCGGATTCTAATTAATGATTTAATATTATTACCCTATTAAGTCAGTTGTCACATTTTTTCTTCTTGGCCGACACATTGAATTGGTGATGATTTGTGGATTTATTTTATTTTATTTTATTTTGAATCGAGTATAGCTGGCAAGTGGAGCCATGGCAGAGACACCCAATTAAAATGAGGGGGGGTAATTTTAGCGTTGCTCTTCTGGATTCACAAATAAAAACAATAATTAAGGAAATAATGTAAATAATGT
>NC_029792.2:4850066-4850790 GCF_000816755.2 Arachis ipaensis
AATCACACCCTACAACCACGAATTATATTGGCAAAGGATGAAAGTGACAAGACTTGATGTGCATATGATGTTCCTAAAGGACCCAACGTCTCTTAATAAGACCAAGTAGCATTTGTTTAACAATATATACTTAATAATAATTAATCAAATTCGGGTTATTACAAATTGCATTGGTGATTATAATCACTAGTGTCTGCGCTGTCAATTTTTATTAGTACTAGAAGTCTAGAAGATTGAGAACCATTTCCACCGACACTCTCATAAATGGCATCCAAGATGATTGATACACCAATTAGATTTAGAACCCACAAACTAAAGCTGCTCTTGGTGGGGTATTTTTTTATTTATATATATAAAATCACAAATTTCACATTTTTATTAATAAATTATTATAACATGTTGAATCAGCATGTATATCATATATTTATTACAATATTTTTTATGGTAATTAACTTTATTAATTTATACCGATACACAAACAATGATAGAAGCAATATATACTAATAGGATTACAGGAAGCGATGCAATTTTTAATTGAAGAAGCCAACTTTAGAATAGAGGAGGTAACTGTGATGGTATCGTAAAAGAATAAGGTAGATTAACGCTAAATTTTGAACCACAATAATATAATAATCATTATATATGTTATTTAATTTATATGTTTCGTGATAATTATATATTTATTATTGTTACTATATATTATTATGATAATTTTATACTTTTT
>NC_029792.2:4850832-4853424 GCF_000816755.2 Arachis ipaensis
AGTGATTTTTTTTTTTAGTGACAGTTGACAGTGCATTTATTTTCCCCACGGGTGTACAGTAAAAGCAAAGTAACCAATATTGGGTTGCCTTGTTCCCTTATTTGATCAATTATTAATTATTATGACTTGAACTTCTTTCATTTAAGGGGTGGTATGATCCGCTCTCATTTTTATTTTTAGTTGAAGAGATTAGAGATAGGATTCATATCTATTTAGCTTAGCTTATAAGAGGATCCTTTGATAGAATGAATCGTCAATCTTTTGAGAGAGGGCATAATGCATACAAAATAATATATAGATTTATATTGAAGAGGTCGTTGGTTGGTTTAGTTAGCCATTGATGGCAGCCAGAAAAATATTTGGACTTTGGAGCGGTCTCTGCATACGTTATGATTTATATAAAGAATGAATCCAGGGTATATTCTATATCTATAATAATTATTTTGGGTGGTGGGTAAGTCCACTTATTTATTTTTGCTGAGATCACACTTTAGAGATTAACAAATTTGAGTAGTTGTTGAAAGTATATATATATAGAGTCATTATAATATGACTATGGTATAGTCATTATAATATTTTAAAAAATATAATCAAACTATAGAAAAAATATAACTTTAATTTTAATTAATAACATCTACATAATTATCTTAACCACCATAATAGACTTACAATTAATAATAATAGACTTAATTTGACATATTAGTGTTTGTGACTTGTGAACCACTAACGAGTTATAATTTAAATGACATATACTTTTTATATTCACATAATAGTCGTAGGTTCGAATCTCATTCTTAATTTTTTTTTAAAAATTAGTGTTTGTGAGAAAATATCCAATAATTACATAAAATAACTTTAATTTCAGGCTATGCACGTGACATATCACGTGACAAATTCGGACTAGATAGTAGATAGAGTTGTTAAAGAAAAGGTTTCTTTAGAATCTTAGCTTTTTTTTTTTTTTCTTTTTTCTGCTATATATGGTTTTATCCACCGACAGTTACTATAGCTCATACTCATCATAGGCCTGTTATTTATGTTCCTTGAATCCTTGTCTATCTAAGAAAACAAATGGTCTTTGTCCAATTTTGATTATTGAGAGCGAAAGTTCTTGTTCCTCCTTAGGTCAAGCATTAGAAGTTTAATCATAAATTATTTTAATGAGAAAAATTAATAGTGGTAAAATTATGGTTGGGGTTTTGGAAAGGTACAGCATAAATTGACATGTTGTGTCTTCTATGTGATGTTAACTATGTCACACGATTATAAGATTGGCTGGTTCTAAATATAAATACAATTAATCTTGACATAATTTTGCTCTACAAGTCTTACAAGTCTTTTAATTGATGTTACGTTGAAAGTTGAAATGCGTCTGTTATGTACGTATGTTTCACGCGTCTCTAACAGATTTTAACTCAATCAACGTGCGAATATATAACTTCCTTTTTTGAAAGGATTTCGTTTCTTTTTTTCAAATTTCTTGCCTTCTCTCTTCAATTTCTTTAGTGTGTTTTTCTCTGCCTTCTTCTTCGTCTTTTACGTGCATTTCTCTCTACTTTCTCCTTCTTCATTTACGTACTTCAGATTTATCATTATGCATTTATCCATTGTTTTTTGACATCAAGTTGTGAAAATCGTTTTTGAAGATAATGGATGATTTAATTTCAGATTGCCAGCTGAATCAGAGCAAATTGAATTTTGAAATTGAATCCAATGAAGTTCTTGAGGTGTGATTTAGTTTTAGTTAGTAATTGAATCTGAATTTGATTCCAATTAGTAGTTTTTATTGTGTAGTTGAATAATGCGTGAACCTTGCCTGTGATATTTGCTGTTATTAAAAGTGATTTTTTTTTTTAGTGACAGTGCATAGAAAATTTATTTTCCCCACGGGTGTACAGTAAAAGCAAAGTAACCAATATTGGGTTGCCTTGTTCCCTTATTTGATCAATTATTATTAATCATGACTTGAACTTCTTTCATTTAAGGGGTGGTATGATCCGCTCTCATTTTTATTTTTAGTTGAAGAGATTAGAGATAGGATTCATATCTATTTAGCTTAGCTTATAAGAGGATCCTTTGATAGAATGAATCGTCAATCTTTTGAGAGAGGGCATAATGCATACAAAATAATATATAGATTTATATTGAAGAGGTCGTTGGTTGGTTTAGTTAGCCATTGATGGCAGCCAGAAAAATATTTGGACTTTGGAGCGGTCTCTGCATACGTTATGATTTATATAAAGAATGAATCCAGGGTATATTCTATATCTATAATAATTATTTTGGGTGGTGGGTAAGTCCACTTATTTATTTTTGCTGAGATCACACTTTAGAGATTAACAAATTTGAGTAGTTGTTGAAAGTATATATATATAGAGTCATTATAATATGACTATGGTATAGTCATTATAATATTTTAAAAAATATAATCAAACTATAGCTCTGCATACTATATAAAGAATGAATCCAGGGTATATTCTATATCTATAATAATTATTTTGGGTGGTGGGTAAGTCCACTTATTTATTTTTGCTGAGATCACACTTTAGAGATTAACAAATTTGAGTAGTTGTTGAAAGTGTTGAAAGTATA
>NC_029792.2:4854236-4860345 GCF_000816755.2 Arachis ipaensis
TATTAAAAGTGATTTTTTTTTTTAGTGACAGTGCATAGAAAATTTATTTTCCCCACGGGTGTACAGTAAAAGCAAAGTAACCAATATTGGGTTGCCTTGTTCCCTTATTTGATCAATTATTATTAATCATGACTTGAACTTCTTTCATTTAAGGGGTGGTATGATCCGCTCTCATTTTTATTTTTAGTTGAAGAGATTAGAGATAGGATTCATATCTATTTAGCTTAGCTTATAAGAGGATCCTTTGATAGAATGAATCGTCAATCTTTTGAGAGAGGGCATAATGCATACAAAATAATATATAGATTTATATTGAAGAGGTCGTTGGTTGGTTTAGTTAGCCATTGATGGCAGCCAGAAAAATATTTGGACTTTGGAGCGGTCTCTGCATACGTTATGATTTATATAAAGAATGAATCCAGGGTATATTCTATATCTATAATAATTATTTTGGGTGGTGGGTAAGTCCACTTATTTATTTTTGCTGAGATCACACTTTAGAGATTAACAAATTTGAGTAGTTGTTGAAAGTATATATATATAGAGTCATTATAATATGACTATGGTATAGTCATTATAATATTTTAAAAAATATAATCAAAATATAGAAAAAATATAACTTTAATTTTAATTAATAACATCTACATAATTATCTTAACCACCATAATAGACTTACAATTAATAATAATAGACTTAATTTGACATATTAGTGTTTGTGACTTGTGAACCACTAACGAGTTATAATTTAAATGACATATACTTTTTATATTCACATAATAGTCGTAGGTTCGAATCTCATTCTTAATTTTTTTTTAAAAATTAGTGTTTGTGAGAAAATATCCAATAATTACATAAAATAACTTTAATTTCAGGCTATGCACGTGACATATCACGTGACAAATTCGGACTAGATAGTAGATAGAGTTGTTAAAGAAAAGGTTTCTTTAGAATCTTAGCTTTTTTTTTTTTTTCTTTTTTCTGCTATATATGGTTTTATCCACCGACAGTTACTATAGCTCATACTCATCATAGGCCTGTTATTTATGTTCCTTGAATCCTTGTCTATCTAAGAAAACAAATGGTCTTTGTCCAATTTTGATTATTGAGAGCGAAAGTTCTTGTTCCTCCTTAGGTCAAGCATTAGAAGTTTAATCATAAATTATTTTAATGAGAAAAATTAATAGTGGTAAAATTATGGTTGGGGTTTTGGAAAGGTACAGCATAAATTGACATGTTGTGTCTTCTATGTGATGTTAACTATGTCACACGATTATAAGATTGGCTGGTTCTAAATATAAATACAATTAATCTTGACATAATTTTGCTCTACAAGTCTTACAAGTCTTTTAATTGATGTTACGTTGAAAGTTGAAATGCGTCTGTTATGTACGTATGTTTCACGCGTCTCTAACAGATTTTAACTCAATCAACGTGCGAATATATAACTTCCTTTTTTGAAAGGATTTCGTTTCTTTTTTTCAAATTTCTTGCCTTCTCTCTTCAATTTCTTTAGTGTGTTTTTCTCTGCCTTCTTCTTCGTCTTTTACGTGCATTTCTCTCTACTTTCTCCTTCTTCATTTACGTACTTCAGATTTATCATTATGCATTTATCCATTGTTTTTTGACATCAAGTTGTGAAAATCGTTTTTGAAGATAATGGATGATTTAATTTCAGATTGCCAGCTGAATCAGAGCAAATTGAATTTTGAAATTGAATCCAATGAAGTTCTTGAGGTGTGATTTAGTTTTAGTTAGTAATTGAATCTGAATTTGATTCCAATTAGTAGTTTTTATTGTGTAGTTGAATAATGCGTGAACCTTGCCTGTGATATTTGCTGTTTATTCTTCCTTGTTTAAATTGAATCTAATATACTAGTTCTCAGTAGAATTAAAATAATTTTGTCCATTTTATATCAGATATTCGAGTGTAGATCAGTAATAATTAGGTGTATTTCAGAAAAGTTTGGGTGTATTTACAGTTTATGACTTTTTATCTAACGAAGGATAAATTGTCTTATTATTTTAGTTAAATTGTTTTAGTTTCTGTTTATTTATATGATTCATAAATATGATTTTTTTATTTTTAATGACAATTTTATAGTTATATTTATATTTTATAATTTATACTTATTTTAATGTGGTGTATTTTAAATATATTTTGTAGATCTTTTGTGGTGTTAATGACTAATTTGTTATCAAAGATTGTAGGATTTATCTATGTAAAGTATAATGTAACAGTAATGTAAGTGTGTAACACACGTTAAAAGTTATTTATTACATGTAAATATCTTGTGACACAGTTGACCAACTTATAATTTATTTACTATTGAATATGATGTAGAAAATGATGTAAGATTCTTAAATCATGTTCATATTTCACTAAATGATAGATAAAATATGAGTTATATAACTAATTTAATTTTTATATTAAGTCTAACTAAGTATTTTTAGGCATATTTTTTTATTTATATTATTTAGGTGTTTAATTTTAATTTAAGTGCCGTTTTATCACTTTTTAATTTAGTTGAATTTGATTGTCAAAAATACTCGTACATGTAACATTATTATGCATACACATAAAGATACAGAACTCATATGAGTAAACATCTTTTCCAATCTGTTATTAACTTTAGGAACCTTTGTACATGAAACGCATGATCTCTATTATTATTCATATCTTCACCCACTTCTTTATTTGTTAGTTTCCTTTTCCATGTTTTTCCATTCATTTTCTAAAGTCAGTCGTGGCGGTGTGTGTATCCTTTTCTTATATGTATTCTACTATAGGTGAAATAAATATTAGCCATCTTTAGTAAAATAAAGCAAGAAAAGGAAAAGGAGGAAAAAAAAAAGGTATGGTAGGTTCCTCATTAGTCAGCACTCATTGTGGTAGGTCATATATTTCTAACCTTTTCTCACATGATTAATGTGATAATAATCTCTTTAGAAGCTCAATAATAATAATAATAATAATAATAATAATAGTAATAATAATAATCACAACCAAATTAAAATCCAATTGATCCAAAAACTGTATATCTTTAATTAAGCTCAACCAAAGTGTTTAAAGAAATTATTGATTAATTGAAGGAAAAACAAAAGGTTGAGACCAATAAGTCAATTCAAAAACAATAACAGGAGTAGTTTCCTAGTCTAATCTAATGAAAAACAGGATCCAATTAATGATGAGAATAATTTGGATCGCCTGAGCAGAGTGATAATAACAATAATGGATTATTGGTTATAATTTTGTAAACCAGGGAGACAAGAATAATAGAGGCAAGAGCCAAGTTACGTAGTTTTCAATCACAAGCAGAACAAGAAGTTACTCGTTAATGTCCTAATTTGGGCAAGGCTCTTATTTACGGATTGTCTGGTTAAGAAAAAGAAAAATCTAAAACAACCCTGAGAATTATTTCGAAAGATAATGAAGCCTTTACAAAAAAAAATCCAACTCGACTCCTACCTCGAAAGAACAACGAAGTTTCTATATAAAAAAAAAGTCAATGTTTTTTTTTCACGGGAGCTCCTAAAAAAATCTTAAGGACCAGATTTGTTTTTGACATTTTGAAAAGTGAAACAGCAATAATAAATTACAAGGGAATTTTGTAATTATAGATTTGTGTAGTGTCCTTTCTTGTTTATTGCACAAAAAGAACTATACAACAAATATAATATAGAGTGGTAAGTATAAGTACAAATAATCATGAAAAGAGGTTAAGATTTGAAGTGTATAATAATGAACATGATTCCTAAATCAAAGGCTTGTTGCATTGTGTATGCAATTGCAACTTGCAAGGCAACTAATAACTAGATAGGCATCATTCCATTTCCATAGCGCTGAGTCTCATGCCATTTTTATATATACCTCACATTATTACTACTTATCCCAAGTTCCAACGCCTAATCATTCAGTGTATAATATAGCAACTTCACTACATATAAGATAGACTAACAAATAGTTGTTTATATTTTTGTTGTGTTTCTATCTGAAATTAGTCTAATTTAAAAAAATATATATAAATTTATAACTATATCTTTTAGTATAAATTTTTTAACTTTTAGTTTTTAAAAATTGAGATTAATGAAAAGGAAGAATAATGCAAGGTTATTAATTGGCTTATTGCCATCACCTCCTCATTCGTAGTTGGTAAGGTTAATTGTAGAGTTGACCACTAGGTATGATTTTGTTTTTTAAGCATTGTACTTATCCAAAAGTTGAGAGATTAATTATAAATTATTTTATATAATCGTGTAATTATTTTTTTTATAATTATTTATACAGTAATTATAAAAACTGATTATTTTTATTGATATAATAATACGTGATTAAATATTTATATAAAATTTATTTATGGTGAATACTCATATGTATTTATCTTTGTATGAAGTTAATAATTAAAAATCATTAGATGGTGATTTAGTTAAATTTATTAAATTATCTAATAATTTTTAAATATTAACTTCACATGAAGACAACCGTATCTAAATTTCTACCAACATATTAAAATTAAATTCTAATTATTTTATCATATATACAATTGAATCTAAAGTCATACGAATAGTTATATATGTACTTAAAAGATTCAAATCACTTCTTCACAATTACAAAGTCAATCCCTTTGCCTATTGCATTTTTGAATTAGTATCCGCTAGTAATTAATGTCTCTTCACTACTTTCGTTGATTATCTAATTAGTTGAACTAATTAAGTCACTAATTAACATGTTCGTGATTCATCACCCTTCTCTTACTTTGGCCTCAAATTATAATTCCTACTTACAGTATCCTATTACAACTTGAATTATATAAAAGTGTGTAAAATTCATTACGGACGTAAATGTAATAATATATTTGAACACGCTACTTTTCTTGATTGTTTTCAACATCATCAAATTGATTCGAAATAATATGATATTGAAAACGTGCTGATTATTTATAATTCAATTATTAATTTTCTACATCTTAAGAGCAATGCATGTATCGTGTGTGTAATCTTATGAATAAACTTTCTATTTACATGTTCTTTCACTCAACATTATGATAAAATTGAATGAAACGATTGTTAGTGATGGATCTATCTTATTATTTCATATCAAAATTAAACCTCTAATTTTATCCTTTACAATTTGAGATTTTGGACTAAACTACTCACAACTCTAATTTATTTTTGATAAAAACTCATATGCAGACTGCAGTTAAATAATTTAATATATTTGACTAAATTATTATTTAACAGTTTTTAATTATCAATTTTATATTAAGACAACTGCACGTAACTCTTCACTTTGATTTTTTTATTAATGGGAAACAAAAATAGGATCAATGTAGATGGCAAGTGTATTGGTGTTTTTGAACATCCATTTAATCAATGAGTTTGTAGCAAAGGGTAAAGGAGGAAGTTATGAAACGTATGTAGACCACTTAATAGGATTGCCTGCTTTTCTCTGCCCATGTTGGCCTTTCTCTTAATTATTGAAAGCTTGAATAAATATATTCTTTATATTTATATAAATATATAGAGATTATTTTATTAAAAATAAATAAATATGGAGATTAAACATTATTTCCGTGAACTCCAACATGGGTTCATCATAATATATCGCATTATTGAAAGACAAGAGTGTCCCTACTTTGGCTGTCTCATTTGTGTGTAAAATCGCTCAGATCATCAAAACGTGTCTCATTTTTCCCTTCACATATATATACACTAACACGCAAGTCTCTTTCAGGGGTCACCAACAATAAAATCTCATACAATTGGAATCCATCACTGTTTACTAGCTATTTCTCTAAGATTAATACTTACTTTTTCTTTTGAGATGTTAATCATCCGTTACTAATTCGTTGTATAATTTGAATATTCTTTTTTTTTTAAATAAAATATAAAAAATGTTAATTTGAAACTGAGGATCTACCTATTTTACCACATTAGCGTAATGAAGAATTTTAAATATTACACTTTACAGGAATAAAAATAAAGACCTATATATGCACTCATCTAGTGTATGTTATTGAATTTTGAATAATTTGATTGCCTCTTTTTCATATTTCATAAAAGGAACGACTATTTTTTTTTTTTGTTGACTAAGGAAAAGACTAATACTAAT
>NC_029792.2:4860354-4870265 GCF_000816755.2 Arachis ipaensis
TATAAACAAAACACTAAATTAAACCTGCATTATATTTATGAAGCTTCCCATTTGTGAACAAAAGTTAGATATGTTCTTCTCTACCGAACGGTAAATAAAAGATTTTGAAAAGAAAAAAAAATCCAGTGTGTTAATGAGCATTATTTGTCAGTTTTCCACTTTTCCTTGGATGATATTTTATCCGTTTTTTACCTCATCTCCCTGGCAATGCAGCCAAAAGCCCAAAACAGAAGAGGAAAAAACCCCTATATAAAATGACTATAATACCCTTTGATACTATTATATCTCCAATCATAGGATACAGGAACAGACTGAAAAGTTAAAATTAACACCAAGGTAAGGAACAGTTAAGTTTAGCCATGGACCACAAGCCTTTTTTTTTTTTTCCTTCTTTTTTCCCTGGTGACCAAAAAGGCAACCACATCTGAATCCTGATGAAATATAATCAAACGTCCGAAAAAGAATAAAAATAAATTATAATATAAAAAAATGCAGTAAATGCAAAATGTAATCACCAAAATCTAACTATAAAGTAACCCATTTCTCTCTCCATCTATTGCCCCTTCTCTCTCTCTCTCACTCACTGCTCTCAGAGTCTCACACACACCCTGTTCATGCCTCTGTTGGGTTGTGTTCTCAGATAGAAAGAAACCATAAAACACCCCAGCATTTCTTGGCTGAACCAACCACACTAGTGTGTGTGTGAGAGAGAGAAAGAGGGAAAAAAAAGTGAGTGCATTCTTAGCTTTTTGTTGTTAGTTTTTCCATATGCGGGGTGGAGGGAGATTTATGAATAACCACCCTTCCTATTCTAAAATCCATAGCTTTTGAAAGCTCATAAAAACCACTTCACTGCTTTCTTTATTGTCACTATTCTTAAGTGCCACCAGTCTTGTTGCCGATTGTAGCTAGTATCATTATGGATATGGAGGGAGCAGAAGGAGTGAAGGTATTCATACCAGAGTCAATCCAGGGTGTGAGTAACCACTTGGCGGGGCAGATTCAGATGATATGGGAGGTTGTGAAGGCGCCATTGATAGTACCACTGTTGAAGCTTTCCGTCTACATTTCCTTAGCAATGGCGCTCATGCTTTTCATCGAGAGGCTCTACATGGGCATTGTCATCATCCTCGTGAAGCTCTTCTGGAAGAAACCGGAAAAACGCTACAATTATGAGCCCATCCAAGATGATGTCGAGCTTGGTAGCTCTAACTTCCCAGTCGTCCTCATCCAAATCCCAATGTTCAACGAAAGAGAGGTTCATTCATTCACTTCCATTCTCTAAAGTGACTTTATTATAAGAATTTTTCTTAGTTTTATGGCGTTAATTTCAGGTTTACAAGGTTTCGATTGGAGCAGCTTGTAATCTTTCTTGGCCTGCTGACCGTCTCGTGATCCAAGTCCTGGATGATTCTACCGACCCCGTGGTTAAGGTGCATATATTTTAATTGTGTAGTGAGGGATTAAGAAGTGAAATTAATTAACTAATTTGTGTTGATTTGTAGCAAATGGTGGAAATGGAATGTCAGAGATGGGCGAGCAAAGGGATAAACATAACGTACCAAATCAGAGAGAACAGAACGGGGTACAAAGCGGGTGCACTCAAAGAAGGTCTAAAACGTAGCTACGTCAAGCACTGTGAGTACGTGGCAATCTTCGATGCTGATTTCAGGCCTGAGCCTGATTTCCTCCGTAGAGCCGTTCCTTTCTTGATTGGCAACCCTGACATCGCACTTGTTCAAGCTCGCTGGAGATTTGGTAATTATTTATTTACTTTTTTCCACCATCACCTAACCCCACTCCCTAACTATAATTAAATCACACTAATACTACTACATCTATAACTTCATTATTATCAAATCCAGCTGTCGGTGACAACTAATCACTGCTTATCATTACGTCTTATTTATTTATTTTAGTTAAATAAGAGAAACTCAGTGCACAAACATGTCGTCTTAATGGAAATAATGAAAAAGAGTCGTACAAAAGGTATAATGTACTTCATAATCTGTGATCTTAAGGTCGCAATTATTTATTTTAGTTAAATAATTAAATAAATTTACAGAGGCATTGGAGTAGTGAAGTTTTGTTAAGCTGAGAAGAAGGGTGGGACCACCCTAGCTATGACCATGGTTCTGAAGCTTGTTTTTGTTTTATGGCCCCCCTCTCCCCTCTCTTTTAAAAGACAAAATCTGCAATTATATATGCTACATACCCCTTCTACCACCCCCTAACTTAGCCATGCATCAAAATCAAGATCGTAATAAGGGAAAATCTGTGGTGGGGTGTGTAGTGTCATAGCGTATGAAGTGAACAACATTCAATTATGGTCACTGAATCATCAAATTTCTAATATAAGTAACGAAAAAACGTTGAAGGGGTGATGGTCACAGTCAATGGTGTCGTCGGTGGGATGTTTCTTTTAACATGAGAATGAAGATGGAGCCAAGTTTGTCAAATTATTTCAGGGTTGTTTGGTCAATATACTATATCAAATTTGCCCCCTTGAATAATAATAATAGCGCTTCCGTTCTTCCATGATTCCAAAGTTGCAAATCCATGAATTCAACGAGACCACTTCCCACGTGGTTTGGTTATAATTTAATATCGCTAGTATATAGTATTTTCCCAATCTATATTATGTATACGTTGTGGTTGTGGGTCTTACCATGTGCCTAATGGTGTGGACCTCGGTCCTTGGTTGCCGACACTTCCACTTCACTTATCCTTCTTTGCATCTAATTACGTGGCATCTTTTCTTATTATTATTCACTCACGTGACGACAAACACACTCACTCAATTTCTTTCATTTTCATATACTTTTAGGTTTATATGGATTTGTTTTTTTCGCTTTTCTTTCTTTCAATTCCAAATAATAATAATAATAATAACAGTAGCGTAATAATTTTGATGAAGAATATCTATAAAATTAAAACTGAGAATTAATTAAGTATGGTTTGTGTGTGACAGTGAATGCTGACGAGTGTTTGCTGACAAGAATGCAAGAGATGTCCCTTGATTACCATTTCACAGTGGAGCAAGAAGTTGGATCAGCCACTCATGCTTTCTTTGGTTTCAATGGTACGTAGTAATTATAATTTGACCTTAATTAGATGTTGTTGCTGTGCATGCAATTCCAAAACATTATAACATAAAGTTGCAAATTAAAATTGCAGGGACAGCAGGTATTTGGAGAATTGGTGCAATCAATGAAGCAGGAGGGTGGAAAGACAGAACAACCGTGGAGGACATGGATCTTGCTGTTCGTGCTAGTCTTAGGGGATGGAAATTTGTCTACCTTGGAGACCTCCAGGTACATATACACATTATACCCACTTTAACTCATTATATCAAAATCAAAGTAATTAATGAATTAATAATGTGGGAGTTAATAAACCAACTAATTAACTAACTAACTAGGCCAAAAGTGAGCTTCCAAGTACTCTGAGGGCCTTCAGGTTCCAGCAACACAGATGGTCTTGTGGTCCTGCTAATCTGTTCCGCAAAATGGTGATGGAGATTGTAAGGAACAAGGTGAGCTATAGGAATTAATTAATTATTATATGATTAGTAGTGAACGAAGTGAGAATGAACAAGTTGGTGATCAGTGTTTTTTCTTCTATTTGATTTGCAGAAAGTGAGATTTTGGAAGAAAGTGTACGTTATATACAGCTTCTTCTTTGTTAGAAAGATCATAGCTCACATGGTCACATTCTTCTTCTACTGTGTTGTGCTTCCACTCACAATCTTGGTCCCTGAGGTTCATGTTCCAATCTGGGGTGCTGTTTATATCCCTTCCATCATCACCATCCTCAATTCAGTTGGAACACCAAGGTATCTATCTTTTTATTCTTTAATTAAACTAACCACTAGTTCCTAAAACATTAAAAAGCTAAGCTGGCAATTTAACAAACACATGGCGTGCATGTATGCAGGTCAATTCACCTGCTGTTCTACTGGATCCTTTTTGAGAATGTGATGTCATTGCATCGAACAAAAGCAACATTCATAGGTCTGTTAGAAGCTGGGAGAGCCAATGAGTGGGTTGTTACTGAGAAACTTGGTGATTCTGTCAATAACAAGAACAAAGATGCTTCCAAGAACAAAGCCAACAATAATGCCATCAAAGCACCAGTCAAGAAACCAAGATCCAGGTTTTTCGAAAGGTCAGTTCAATTTCTACAATAAATTCATTTGCACCCTGGCTGGCATTATCATCATCCAGATGGCCCCCAAATTAATTAATGATTGGGTAGCACTTTTAATGCGCCTAATTTTGTAGCAATAATACTACTTAGGATTCTTTTGATAGGTAGAAGAACTGAACATGTCATGACAGTGAAGTACTTAGAAATTCTTCATTGTTCTAAATCCATTTTTTATGTTCTTCACTGTATTAATAAGTATCTTCCAGTTGCGCATGGTACAATATTTTAGAAGCAACACGTGATTGAAATTATTACAACCATGCTATGTTCACATAAAAAATTAGTTACTAAATCAGCCACGAACACAAAATACACATTGAAAATGAGTTAAATAACACATATATTTATACACAAATACATAATAGTTAATTTCATGACTAATTTTTCAATTGCACAAAGCATTTTTGAAATGAATTATTCTTGATTATTGTTATTCTTGGCTAAACAGAGTTAACACGTTGGAGCTTGGATTTGCTGCATTCCTCTTCTTCTGTGGATGCTATGACTTTGTGCATGGAAAGAACAACTACTTTATTTACCTATTCCTTCAGACCATAACCTTCTCAATTGTTGGATTTGGCTACGTTGGTACCATTGTCTAAGCCAATGTCTCCAGTTACTTAAAGTTTCATCCGTGTCAGTGTCAATATCTTTGTAGTTTCCCTCCTCTCTGTAACATTATATAAAAGGGGCAAAATGATTTCTTGAAGCAACAAATTAAAGCTGTACCAAAAAATCTACAGCTACTTTAGAGCAAAATCTCCATCATTTTCTTCATGTGGAGCAAGAGAAGTTCGTTCTTCCCAAGATTTCCTTGCCTTTCAGTGAAGAATTGAAGTTCCAAACAAATTCAAAGGCAAAGATCAGAGTGTGCCTTTTGAAATTGCCATCACAACAGGCTTAAGGACAAGCAAGAAGATTGTACCATTATATATGGTCTTAAATTTAGAGTCAGCAAGTTAGATAATGTTTTTTCTTTTGTTTGCATAGGTTGAATTGTTTTTGTGAGATTTTTACAGTTATTTATTTTTCTTGGTTCCTTATTTTTTTTTCTTTATCCATAGTTCAAGCCAAATAAATGTATTGGATAAAACATGAACTTTATTTAATTCATGATGTTTGCCATTTTTGTTTCTTTCTCCTGAGGAATGATTTTTTGTTGATGTTATATGTATTGATATATGGAGCAATACTAGTGAGAACATGGACCAGTAAATAGTCCAGAGTGGATGAATGCTTCATAATGATTCACCTTTTCTAAGAGCAAAACTTGATTCTTATGTTGTAAGCAAACTTGATTTCCAAAACCTTAACATGTTCACATTTGACACCATCAATTTCCTTTTTTCATGCCATATTGATAGAGTGCTTGCAAATTACCTCACTATGAAGTGACTTACGGGAGTGGATACTTTCCAGTGGATCCTTTCCAGTGAAAAGTAGATCTTTTTCAGTGAAAAAAAAATTGGATAGTATCCAGTGTTTAATCTTACTCTTCATTACTCTCTCTCTCCTATTTATTTTTGGTTCCACTTATAGAATTAAAGGTGAGAGATTACACTTTATTCTCTCAATTGTTAAAAAAACTAGAGAGGATCTATTTTCATGACTTACAGTGTGTGAAATGTTTTTAGTATTTTTTTTGTTTCGAATATTAATATGACATAAAAAAAAATGAGCTATAATTAGTTATAGTGTATTTGTATATAATAGTTCGAAAAAAATTAACTTAGGTTAGTTTAGTAGTTAGTTTATTATTTTGTTTAAACAAGTGTTGAGTGTTCGAATTCCGTCTTATACATACATCAATTTATTAGCTAGTGATAAATTGATAACTAAAACTTATATTCATAGATTAATTATTGACTTGTCGGATTGAAAAATATCGTAAAAAATAAAAAATAGTTTCAAAAGTTTTTCAAGTCATTAAATCAATTCATTTTGAATTTGCAATAAAGTGGGCCACCTTTTTTTTTCTTATTTAATTATTCAACAAACGTAACATAATGCTAAAAGCATGGGATACCATAATTTCAGCTTTTGTTCACATCTTCAATGCCGTATAAAATAAAAACTGGTATAAACGGATAAGAGATCACATGCAATATTTTTTAGCATTTGGCCAAAGATCACATGCCCTTGAGCATATGCTGTTTGTTATACCCTCTCAGTACACACACTATCAAACATAGGTTCTTACCATAAGCAAGACTTGTGCCTCAAGTATCCAATGTTATTAAGACAATTGTCTTAACCCAATTGGTTTAATTATAACCCCATTATAACAATTTTAAAGAGTATTTAGTTTGTATTTTTATTTTTAATATTTTATATATCAAAATTTTATAAAAATTAAATAAATAAATTAGAGGTGAAAATAAAAATAAAAAAAAAAGTACACACCAAACACACTCTTAACTTGTTAACAAACTTTTTAAGCATGATGTAACCCTAGTGAACATTTTCATGTTTCATCTTATGCCTCGTGCCCAATCATGTGTAAACCCTGCCATGGCACGAAATATTAACTGTCATTTTGGTTTCTTCAAGCCAAAGTGACATCATTTGTCATTTGTGAGTTGTGACAAATTTTCCCTAATTTTTTTTATCTCCCGATTAAAATATTTTAAGCACATGCATTCTAATCCTCCCTATGAATAAAATACTATTACTTTTGTTATTTTTATCCATGGTTACTAATTTTTTTGTATATTTCTAAATCAAAAATAAAAAATACTACAAATAAAAATACAAACCAAATGCACCCTTAACTTCCTAAATCAGTTGAAGGGCAGCAAAGATCATTGTTAACTACTAGTCAACTAATATTTCTTCTTTATGCTGTAATATTTTATTTATTAGCAAAGTTGGGCTTCAACCTTGGTTCCATTGTTCCATGTCATCAAATTTCTTCAGATCTATTGCATTTTTTTTTTTTAAATCTATTTAATACAACTCAGATCTCACATACATATAATAACGCTGTACAATATATTGAAAGCATTAAGTTATTAGCATTTTGACAATTATTGTAACACTGCAGTATTCTTGTGGCTCTAAATAGATTCCCCTGGAAAATTAAAATAAAATGAACAGTCAAGTTGAATTACCTTGTTGTACTAAATACTAATTAAGTATTATTACTCTCATTAAATTTGTAAGAAAGACAAAATGTAGATGTTAATTTCAGTGAAAAATTATAAAAATATTTGTAGCATTCTTTGTCTATTAGGCCTAATTCGACCACAATAATATCCTTAGAAGATTCATGATTTTTGGCATTGTTCCTTTATTAATTAAATAAAGGAATTGATTTTGGCAAGGAACCAAAAGAAGACTGACGATGATCCTTTGACATGATTTATTTCACGTGATGAGAAATTGAAAAAATTGGTAGAGTCATGTGGCAATTTGTATAGATTGATCAATGAGAAAATTGCCAGATTGCACATTTGACATGATATATACTTAAATATATTCAATGCATGTTTCATGTTATTATAAAAAGTAAGGCTAGTAATATTTACATTATTGAAGATAAAGTACATTGTATTGTGAAGTAGTTGTCTCCTTTACTCTTATTGTCTATTGTTTGGTAATTGTTCGAGATTGATTCTCCTGAGCTGTCTAATTGGCAGCTGTGTAAATAAAAGCTTAATTTATGTCCTGAAACCAAGTTCTTTAATTGAAGGGTGGAAGAAAAATGTTGGGATATTTATATATAAGTGAGTTGAAAAAAAAGTTATATAGAATTTTGGTATTAAGAGATTATTTGCGATTTTGTTTTTTAGAATATCCGGAACAAAAAGTAAAAAAAATAGAAAAAGAGAAGAGTGACGCTTCGATATATTTTGGTTTGGTCACTATTTGCCAGCTTAATATTAAGGAGCAACAGGCAAGAGATATGATGATCAGGGGTCTATCCATGGAGGTGGGAAATGGCAAAAATATTCGTTTTTGGGAGGATGATTGGTTACAAGATGACTTTTTGAAAGATTGTTTTCCCAAACTCTTCTCTGTTTCAAATCAACAAGGATCCATAATAGGGGACTGTGGGTTTTGGGATGAGCTAGAGTGGGCATGGGACTTCCAATGGAGGAGAGAACTCTTCCAATGGGAGCTAGAGTTGCTCAATCAATTACACGACCGGTTACGGGTTATAAGGTTATCGGTTGATAGAGAGGATTCAGTTGTATGAAAATTTGATAAAAATGGAGTTTTTTCTACTAATTCTTTTGTGCAGGTGCTACAGAAAGAGACTCTTTCAGCCGACATCACGAGTTACAACTTCACAAGCTCCATTTGGAGAGGCTTGGTTCCTCCAAGAGTTGAACTATTTGCTTGGTTTGTGCTAGTAGGCAGGGTAAACACGAAGGAGAGGCTGAGTAGACTTGGCATTATTAATCATCATGACAATATTTGTGTATTGTGTAAAAAGGATATAGAATTTGTACATCATTTATTTATTTTTTTTGCTTGTGAGTTCACGTGGCAGGTGTGGTGTGCATGGTTGACATTTACTGATAGAGCTTGGGCCATCCCGAAAACCGTTAAAGAGTTCTTTGAGAGTTGGACTGGAGTAACAAGTGGGAAGTCTGAGTAAAAGAAATGGCTGATAGGATTCTGTGCGGTTATTTGGAACATCTGGTTGGAGCGAAATAGCAGAGTTTTCCAGAGAGTAGAGACAAGTGTTGAAGGAGTAAAGATTCTGTCCTTCTTGAGTTACAAGGAATGGTGTGGAGTTGATCCATTTGGTTGTTGATGGCAATGTCGGAGATGACAATGGATAACATCTTTTCATTTATGTTTGTGTTTGTCTTTTGTTATCCTTGTTCCTTCGGCTCCACTATATTGTGTTGAGCTACCTATGTTAAAAAAAATGCAATATGATTTACGTTCAGTCTTACTACAATAATGGTAAAAATTTTATTATAATCAAGATAGATTACAATCTCCAATTCTAAGAGATTCACACTCTTCTAAACTACCTAAGCTATCCCAAGCTTAATAAATCGTCTAGATGCTAACTCAACTTAATTAAGGAAAATAAAGTGTACTCTAACGTAGCACACTTTTGAAATCAAAATACTCAAACAAAGATTAAATGACTTTTATGTGAACAACTCTTTATACGTACTTCAAATATTTGTAATATGAAGAGATCAAATATTATTTAAAAGTTATTAGTTTATTTTGATATATTTTGATTTTTTGTTTATTTAGTTACTAAATTGGACTTTATGTTTGTGGACTTTAAGGTTTTCTTTGTTTTAACCTAATAAGAGGTTATAAATACCTCTTTAACTATTGTAATTGTAGTATTGAGTAGTTGCCCTGCTACTAGGGTTATTTTCTTGCTCTGTTAGGGTATGCAGAGAAATCCTAATTTTGCAAGTTTTGCTTGTAAAGTGCCTAAAGGTAACCATGGCAGCTTTGGTTGATAATCAAGATCACGAAAAGTTCGTGGATGATAAAGAGGAGGATCAGGTTTTTCACTTTGAGGATGAAGATATTAAGGAAGGAATGAAAAAATGCACAAAGAGCCTGGTGGTCAAACTCATGGCAGACAGACAATTCAGTGCTGGAACTCTTGAATCGGTGTATGCTATATAGAGACAACCAGAGGGCTTTAAGGTGATGGATCATAGAGGAAATCTATTCCATTTTTTTTTTTTTGAAAAGGAAATTGACCTAATTCGAAT
>NC_029792.2:4870460-4882298 GCF_000816755.2 Arachis ipaensis
AGGCACCGTGGCTATTTAAAAATTATATTTTAAACCTATGGAGGTGGTCAGCAGAGATTGAGATTAATGAGAAGGAATTTACTTTGGTTCTCACATGGGTACAGATATGGAGACTACTTGAACAATGCAAGATGGCACGTTTAGGAAAAAAGGTGGGAGAGGCGATGGGAAAGGTCATAGATGCTGATGTGTTCACTATGAGAGAGAAAGAAGAAACAATTCTCAAAATTCAAATACTATTGGACATAATTAAGTCTTTGAGAAGGGTTTTAAGAATTGCAGGTAGAAATAACAAAGTCATAGAGACTCAGATCAAGTATGAGAGAATCGAAAACTTCTGCCACTACTGTGGTTGTGTAGGGCATGAAATCAGAGCTTGTAGTCAATATGTGGAGGACTCGATGAAGGGAAGTCAATAGGGGGAACAGTGGGGACCTTGGCTACGAGCTGAACAACTTGGGAGGAGAATTGAGAACCAAAAGGAACATCCGCACCCGAATTGGAGGAACAAGACTGGAGAAGGGAGAGAGAGATCAAACAAACCAACACCGGTGTGTCTAATCAAAGATTTTGCCAACCTATCTGTCCAAGATAATAATTCACAGGTGCGGGAGGAAGAAGATGAAGTACAGAGTAGAAAGAATGGTAATAGTACAGTGGAAAAAAAATGAAGGTGGATTGGAGGATCAACATATTCTGAGAGACAAGGAAAAGGTGGATGAAAATGGAGCTGAACAAATACAAAAAAGCTGTTCGGATTATGTATTTTCTATTAGAGTAGGGGAGGAATTTGAAGGTAATAAGGGGGTAAGAAGAAGAATATGAAATATATAGCAAGGAGGAAATATTCTTTCAAATCAATTTCGGGGGTTAAGCGACAATTTGAAGACGCTGGAGAAGGATCACAAAATAAAAAATCATGCTCGGAAGAACAACATTTTGCTGAAAAGGGAAAGGGTGCCAGCCATAATTTGGTGCCCCAAGAGACATGAAGATGGGAATGTGGAACTGTCAGGGTTTGGGGGTATCCCTGACAGTTCACGGCATCAAAAAGATTTTTAAATCTCATTCTCCCGAGGTTTTGTTCTTATGCGAGACAAAGAACAATTTCCCGAGGATATAATTCTATGTTCTTAGTGGACCCGATTGGGTTGGCAGGTGATCTGGTGGTAGTGTGGAAAGATAATATTCAAGTTCAGATTCTTAAACATTTTTTATTCATTTCACAGCTGATGATCAACAAGCAGGGCAAAAATAAAAGGTTATAAGAGTGCACGTGGGTACGAAAGAGGTGAGAAGGATTGATCAATATAAACAAGTGTTACAGCTTATGGAGATTGATGGAGATAAGTTAGTTGTCATAGGAGATTTCAATGCAATCAAAGCAAATCATGAGGAGGGTGGCAGAGCAAACTTAAGTTCATTCATACAAAATGTCAATGATTTCATCAATGATGGAGGTTTAATTGATTTAAGTTATGAAGGGAATAAGTTCATGTAGAGTAATCGGTAATTCGAAGAAAACCTTGTTAAGGAGAGGCTGGATAGAGCCTTAGCAACCAGTGTTTGGAGAGATGATTGGCCAAATGTTGTGGTCATGCACTTGGAGGACACATGATCTGATCATAGACCGATTTTATTAAGTACAGAGAAGGAAAGGAGGAGGTTTAAGAGAAGATTCAAATTTCAAGAAAGATGGTGTGAGATGGGAGATGTTACTGCCATTGTGAAGGAGACTTGGAGAGAAGGAACAGAGGGTTCACCAATGTTTCAGCTTGCAACTAAGCTGAAAAAATGCAGACATAAACTTGTGGATAGGCAAAAGTCTTCCTGCTCTAACTGTAAGGTCAGAATTCTTAATGTCAAAGAAAATTTGGGTAAAGAGGTTGGAAAAGGAGAGCATGCCAATGATATCGTAATCTGAAATCTAGAGGCTAAATTGGAGGAAGTTCTGGACCAAGAGGAGAGATATTGGCGAGAAAAATCTAAAGTTAATTGGCTGAATTGGGGTGATCAAAACACTAAGTTCTTTCACTCCAAGTTCCAAGTGAGGAATAGAAGAAATAGAATACAGTATTTGGAGGACGAAGAAAGGAATACAACAACAGAGATAGAAGAAATAGCAGAAATAGCCCAGAAGTATTTTGAGACTCTCTTTACCTCAAGCAACCCGAACCAAAGAGATTCAGGATATTCCAAAGAAGATAGATGCAGTAACTAACCGGAGGCTAGTCAGACCAGTGACAGAAAAAAAGATCAAAGCGGCAGTTTTTTCTATCGACCCCTTCTCTGCACCTGGGGATGATGGACTCACTGCTAAGTTCTATCAGGCTTATTAGGATGTGATTAAAGAGGACGTTATCAAAGCAGTTAGAAGTTTTTCCTTTGGAGGTAAACTGCTTAAGGCTTTTAATCATACAAATATTTGCTTAATTCCTAAAATTTCAAATGAAAGACTGATTAGTGACAACGTATTAATTGCACATGAATTCATGCATTTTCTAAAGAACAAGAAATATGGGAGTCATGATTTCGCTTTAAAGATCGATATGAGTAAAGCATATGATAGGGTGGAATGGTCTTTCACA
Source organism: Arachis ipaensis (assembly GCF_000816755.2). Taxonomy (NCBI): domain Eukaryota; kingdom Viridiplantae; phylum Streptophyta; class Magnoliopsida; order Fabales; family Fabaceae; genus Arachis; species Arachis ipaensis. The sequence continues at coordinate 4,873,049 of NC_029792.2, forward strand.
TGGTCTATGATGAGAAAGTTGGGCTTTTGTAATAAATGGGTGGACTTGATTAAGGAGTGTGTGACAACAGTTTATTATTCTATTACTGTGGATGGTCAACCGCATGGTTTCTTTAAACCATGTAGAGGGGTACGGCAAGGCGACCCCCTCTCTCCCTACCTTTCTATTTTGTGCAGAGGGACTTTTCCATCTGCTCCACAAAGGAGAACAGAGACAGAAATTTTTTGGATTGAAACTTAATCACCGTTGTCCCAAAATCAATCACTTATTTTTTGCAGATGACTCAATACTATTTAGTAAGGCTACGGAAGAGGATTGTCAGGAACTAATTCATATTTTACAGAGTTATGAAGAGATTCGTGGTCATAAGGTCAACTTGGATAAATCATCAGTGTTCTTTAGCAGAAATACAACAGTGTATACGCGAGATTTCCTAGCTAACATACTCGAAGTTCCTCATGTTGTCAATCAAGACAAATATTTAGGACTTCCATTAGTCATCCAAAGGTCTAAAAGGGCAACATTTAATTACATAAAGGATAAATTACGCAAAAGCTTCAACATTGTAAAAGGGCTTTACCTTCATCAAGTGGCAGGGAGGTGTTAATAAAAGCCATTGCAACTGCTGTACCACTTTACACCTTAAACTATTTCAAGTTGCCAGAAATACTGCTCAAAAAAATTTAGAGGAAAATTCTGCAGTTCTGGTGGGAACAAAAGGGAAGCGAAATGAGGATGCAGTGGATAAGTTGGAGAATTACTTGTAGGCCGAAAGAATAAGGGGGATTGAACTTCAAGGATCTAAAAGCCTTCAATCTTGCTATGTTAGCTAAGCAAGGGTAGAGACTATTGACTAGACCTAATTCCCTGATTTCTAAGTTTTATAAAAGTAAATACTACAGATTTTCTAGTTTTCTACGGGCTAAGACAGGAACCAACCCCTCATGGGTTAGAAGAGCATGTTGGAGGGTAAAAAAATTCTGGAAAAAAGCATCCTCTAAAGAATAGGACGAGGCAGCATGATAAGTATTACACAAGATTCATGGGTTAAAGAGTTTACTGCCATAATTCTGAAAAAAGGCATTTTTTGGAGAATAGAACGAGGCAGCATGATAAGTATTACACAAGATTCATGGGTTAAAGAGTTTACTGCCATAACACCTATAACTAATGCAAATACAGAATACACTCCACAATGGGTTGCAGAACTAATGCTACTAAACAGACAATAGAATCAAACAAAAATAAAAGAACATTTCAACCCAGCAATAGCAGAGGCAATTATTAACACAGAAATTGTAGAAGGAGAAGACTACATTACCTGACTGAAGGAGAAGAAGGAAAGCTATTCAATCTTATCTGGTTATAAAATTGCATTTCAGGTTTATCATCCTCTAGAGAAATTTTTTTCTATCCAGTGCCAAAAAAAATCCATATGGTCAGGAATATGGAGTTTTAAAAGCCAATCCAAGGTAAACAAATTTCTTATGGAAACTAATGCATAATGGATTACCAGTCAAATTAAAGCTCCACACTCGAATCTCCCAAGTTAACCCTATCTGCCCACGATGTAACTCAACGGAATGGACTTCACATTGTTTGTGGGTCTGTCCAGATTCAGCAGAAGCTTGGAGGCTATTGGGTATTCATCTCCCAATAGTTACCGATGAGCCTTGGCGGTAGTGGGAAGAATTGCAAAATCAGAACAAAGGACGAAGACAATTGAAGGAGATAAAGAAACTTGTAGCTAACGTGGCATGACAGATTTGAAAATCCAAAAATGAGCAAGTTTTGAAAGTAAGCGAAAGTTGCCGGTAAAAGTTGTTCACGCTGTGCGAAAGCTCATGGAGGAGTGCACAACCTGTTGCCTTTCCATTTCCCCTTCTTGAAGATGACCTTACCAGTTTCTTTCATTACTTCAATTACACAGTTGTTTAATTGATTGGTGAAACTTTTTTATGTGGACAATTATTATGTGTGATGTCCAGTTTTGGACCAACTTTATTCAAAAAATAAAAATAATTATCTTTTAAAAAAAATCATAGTATTGAGTGATTAGAAGTGCTAAAGCACTTTTTTTTTGTTTCGAGATGAAACCATGGTGTGAACAAGTGAGGTTGAGTGAGTCCCTCTCTTGTTGCACGGGAAATTGGGTAGAAAGTTGATGAGTCTCTTCGATTCAATTCTCAAACTATGATGTGGACAAGTTAGGTTGAGGTGCCCTTTCTTGTTGCATCAAGAAATTTGATAAAGTAGAGTGATTCTCTTTGTATTAAATTTCAACCTATTTTTTTAATTTCTATTTCAATTTTAATATATCTTTCTTATTCAATTTCAATTCATGTCTTTTTGTTTATCTTTTTTCGTATCATTTGGTATCAGAGTTCAGGTATTTGATTAATCCTTATTAATCTATGTATCTTCTTTTTGTATCCAAAAAAAAATGCTTCAAGTGTCTCTCACGTCCTTCATTATGTTCTTATCTTTCTTGTTTATATTTTATTATTATCTTATCGTTCTTATTGATTTTATATTTTAAAAAATAAAAAAACATACAGTCCAAAAAAATATAGAAAAAAGAGAAAAATACAAAAAAAGAAATTATTTTTTTTATATTTTTCCCTTTTCATATACTATTTTTTAAGTTACAAGATTCGAGAACAAATTTTTTTAAAGAGGAGGAGAATGATACATACTTTAAATGTTCGTGATATGAAAAGATCAAATATTATTTAAAAGTTATTAGTTTATTTTGATATATTTTTATTTTTATTTATTTAGTTACTAGATTGGACTTTTTTGTGAGCTTTAAGGTTTTCTTTATTTTAACCTAATAAGAGGTTATAAATACTCCTTTAACTATTGTAATCGTAGTATTGAGTGATTAGAGGTGTCAAAGCACTTTTTTGTTTTGTTTTGTGATGAAACCATGATGTGAACAAGTGAGATTGAGTGAGTCCCTCTTTTGTTGCACGAAAAATTGGGTAGAAGGTTGAGGAGTCCCTTCGATTCAATTCCCAAACTATGATGTGGACAAGTTAGGTTGAAGAGTCTCTTTCTTGTTGCATCAAAAAATTGGATAGAAAGTAGAGTGATTCTCTTTGTATTCAATTTTAATCTATCTTTTTTGTTTTTATTTCAATTTTAATGTATCTTTCTTATTCAATTTCAATTCATGTTACTTTGTTTATCTTTTTTTCATATCAACTCTCTTTATCTTTTGTATCTCTCAATATAAACTTAAATCTAGACAATAAAAAAATATGAATACAATTAAAAATAAAGAAAATAAAGGTATTTGTATGGTTTGAAAATATGCACGAAAATAGTTACTTCTACCTTGGATGAAATTTTCTTTTATAGAGCTTTTGCTTTTTTCAATATTAGAATCAATCCTAAATTGATCAAACTAGTCATTTACACAAAATCTTATATTTGTGTAGTGGTTTCAAGGCACGATTAGATCGCTTTTTTTAGAGAGATATTTGTCCCACACTTAGTTGCTATAGGGTTGATGACAATACTCTCCCAGGATACAATGAAACCTAAGAATTTCTTAATTAGCAATAGTAAGAAATTCTCAACTCTCTTGAACAAAGAAAATCTCTTAATGGTTGAGTAAATTGTACACTTAGTATTATCAATCTGAAATAGTGAATAAGGACTTATTTATACATATTGCACGTAGCAATTATGATTAATTACGTATACAAATGGTTGTGTCTTTTCTATTGCCAATAGATACAATGTTTTGAACATACACAACTCTTAAAGAGTTGTATCCCTTTAGCCAATAGACACAATGTTTTGAACATACACAATCCTTAAAGAGTAGTGTCCCTTTAGCCAATAGGCACAATATTTTGAACATACACAATCCTTAAAAGATTGTGTCCCTTCAACCAAATGGTACTAAACGGTTAGTAACCGTTTATTAATATTAATAATATTAATAATAATATTAGCAGTAGTTTCTTTGATTTTATCCCTTGACAAACCTTTAGTCAAAGGGTTTGCTAAATTTCCTTAAGATCTTACATAGGTGATGGTAATTACACCATCATCTATTAGTTGCCTCACAAATTCATGTCTCAAACTTATATGTCTAAACTTTCCATTATAAACCTTATTATATGCACGAGACATGGTTGATTCATTATCACAGAAGATTGAAATGGCTGTCGTTTGCTGTGGCCACAGCTTTATATCATATAACAGATTTCTTAACCATTCCGCTGCTTTACCTGCGGCTGATAAAGCTACAAACTCAGCCTCCATAGTAGAATGTGTAATACATGTTTGTTTCTTTGAGGCCTAACTTATTGCTCTACCACCTATGGTGAAAATCCATCCTGAAGTGGATTTGTTGTCACTAAGATTTGTAATCCAACTTGCGTCGGAATAACCTTCTAAAACTGCGGGATAATCACTATAATGTAATCCCAAGTTTATGGTTTTCTTGAGATAACCAAGAACTCTTGTTATAGCTTTCCAATGTTGATTGTTAGGCTTTCCTATAAAACTTGATAATTTGCACACAACAAATGCTATATCAGGTCTAGTACAATGCATTGCATACATTAAACTTCCTATAGCACTAGCATATTCTAATTGTGCTATAGGTCTTCCCATGTTTCCTTCTAACTTAAGATTAGGATCATACGGCGTATTGGATTCTTTAATTGTGAGATGATCAAACTTTTCCAATACCTTTTTAATATAATGAGATTGACTTAAAGTAAAGCCAACTTCATTCTTATGAACCTTTATGCCTAATATTGTATCAACTTCATTCAAATCCTTCATCTTGAATTTAGAAGTTAGATACTCCTTCGTTATACGAATTCCTTCTAAATTTGTTCCGATGATTAACATATCATCAACATATAAACAAATGATTACTCCATAATCTTTAGTAAATTTTGAGTAAATACATTTATCCGCACTATTATGTGAGAAGCCATTTGATAACACCACTGAATCAAACTTCTCATGCCATTGTTTAGGCGCTTGTTTTAGCCCATACAAAGACTTAATTAATTTGCAAACTTTCTTTTCATTTTCGGGTAGCACATAGCCTTCCGGTTGCTCCATATAAATTTCTTCATTAAGATCTCCATTTAAAAAAGCTGTTTTAACATCCATTTGATGTATATAAAGCTTTTGTATGGATGCTAATGCTATAAGAATCCTAATAGAAGTCATTCTTGCCACAGGTGCGTAGGTATCAAAATAGTCTAGACTTTCTTGTTGTCTAAACCCCTTGGCCACTAACCTTTCTTTAAAGGTTTGTAATGAACCATCAGTGTTATACTTTCTTCTAAATACTCACTTACATCCTATAGACTTTGATCCTGGAGACAAATCAACCAAGAACCAAGTATTGTTAGATAATATTGAGTCTATTTCATCATTTATTGCTTCTTCTTTATTTCTAATCAAATACACATAAGTAAATCTAGAACAATCATCAATAAAGGTTATAAAATATCTTTTTCCTCCTCTAGTAATATTGCCAACGTGAACAGTAGCCCCTGAATCTAACCACCATTTAAGTGATTTTTCTTGTGTTGCTATGTTAACTTCTGTAACCATACCAATATGCATGTTTTGTACTTTTTCTACAACCTTAGCAATTAGATCCTTCTCTTCCACTAAGTTGGTCTTTGGTGCTTCCTTTTTCAGAAGTCTACATTCTTTATAGTGTCCTTTCTTGTGACAATGATAACACTCTCTTTGTCTCTTCTTATCTTGTTTTGAATCTTTAGAGAACTTTCTTTTCTTCTTATTGGTGTTATTTTCACCAATGTGATTCACTTTAGAACTTTGAGAAAGATACACAGCATCACGTTTTCGAGTTTCCTCCTCTATACGTATATACCTTAGTAATTTCTCAATTGTGAAGTCCTCATCAAGATGTAAAAGTTTCTTCCTATAACCATTCCATGATGAAGGTAATTTTGAAATAATTGCTCCAACTTGTAATGATTCAGGGATCACCACTTGTAGATCACGAAGTCTACTTACAAGGATTTGTAATTCATGAATTTGATCCATGACAGGCATAGTATCATTCATAATAAATTCAAAATATTTTATCATAATAAACTTATATATTCCTTGTCGTTCGGTATTGTACTTTTCTTCCAAAGATTTCTAAATATCTAATGGTGATTGAATTGACATGTAGAGATCATAGAGTCGGTTGGACAAAGTATTGAGAATATGACCTCGACATGCAAAAGTATCTTCATCACGTTTCTTTTTCAGTTGAACAATCTTTTCTTTCTCTTTCGGTGTGGAATTTTCAGCGGCATCGGCAATTGGTGTAGTCTTTAGGTCAATCACATATGCAAGATTGAAAACTGAAAGAAGAAACATCATCTTGTCTTTCCAACGGTTGAAGTTCGTTCCATCAAAGCGATCTAATTTGACAAACTATTGATTCATGACCTTAAACGTAGTGTTTTGATCTTATGTCATCTTCAAGAAATATCTCTCTAAAATTGTTGGGTATATGAAGATGGTAAGATAACAAAATCTTATATTTGTGTAGTGGTTTCAAGGCACGATTAGATCGCTTTTTTTAGAGAGATATTTGTCCCCACACTTAGTTGCTATAGGGTTGATGACAATACTCTCCCAAGATACAATGAAACCTAAGAATTTCTTAATTAGCAATAGTAAAAAATTCTCAACTCTCTTGAACAAAGAAAATCTCTTAATGGTTGAGTAAATTGTACACTTAGTACTACTAATCTGAAATAGTGGATAAGGACTTATTTATACATCTTGCACGTAGCAATTATGATTAGTTACGTATATAAATGGTTGTATCTTTTCTACTCTCAATAGATACAATATTTTGAACATACACAACTCTTAAAGAGTTGTATCCTTTTAGCCAATAGACACAATATTTTGAACATACACAATCCTTAAAGAGTAGTGTCCCTTTAGCCAATAGACACAATATTTTAAACATACACAATCCTTAAAAGGTTGTGTCCGTTCAACCAAATGGTACTAAACGGTTAGTAACCGTTTATTAATATTAATAATATTAATAATAATATCAATAATATTAATATTATTAAAAATTTTAGACATTATATCAAATATATTTTAAGTTTTAAAAATTTAGGAGAGCCATGGCCCATGCTAGTCCCCTCTAAATCCGCCTCTAAACTTTTCTCTTTGGTTATATTCAATGTGCAACAACTTTTTCTCTATATATAAACCCATTTTTGCTTATAATTGTACCCATTTTTGCTTATAAATAATCAATTATAAGCTGTTTTTACTTGAATAATAGCTTGTTTGATTATGATCTTTAATTGTTAATCTATTAATACCTACAATGTTTATAAAAAAATAAATATATTAGAATATTATTAATTATGTTTGTCATTACAAGAAACCAAATCAATTCTTGACTCAACATAAACCATTCTTAAAGCCTAATAACTACTTCTTGATAAGTTTAATGGTATATGAAAATGTAATAAAAAGTAAATAAAATGATGTGATTTTGATGAAAGCTTGGCTAAATTTAAGGCTATATATGTAGTTACAACAATCTCATATATCATAGACATTGAAGGCAGAGAAATAGAAAGTGGTAACAAATGTATAGTGTGGGATAACAAAATATATTGGACCACATGGGTCCTACTGGTATATTTCATTGTGGGACACAAAAAAACATTGTGGTGTGCTTATCATATGAATTGGTTAGAACGAAAGAGAGCGATAGCACATTGCAATTGTGGGTATTGCTATAAACTAATAAACACCCCTTCAATGTCCTACGCACAAAATATAATATTGTTTCATTTTTCAGGTATATATGACTTTAAAGTCTATATGGTGGACAGATATAATTGCACATGGTGAAAAATTGCACTAATAAGATATGTATTCTTCAAATGAATTTACAAATTTTTTTATATAAGTTAGGCTCCCATAACATATCAAACATGCATAGGGGAAAATAAAAAGAAAATGTAGAGGGAGAGGAAAATGGTTTGATGAGCAGAATTGACAAAGCAAACACACTTTGACTTTAAAAAACTATAAAATGCTGGCTGTGGGGTTCGAACCCACGCGCACTTATGTGCAGAAGATCTTAAGTCTTCCCCCTTAACCTCTCGGGCAAACCAGCTTGCTGGTCAATTTATTTCTACTTTTTTATAAATACAATATCTTACCAAAAACATAAAATATCTCTCATTCTCTACAGCCTACCCACACCACAAGCCACGGTGAAATCAAAAGCCTCAATGTCCGCAATAAACTCGATAGAACATTTCATAGACGGTTAGCCCATTAGTTAGTTAGTTATATCTCATTCATGTGTGGTTTAATTTAATTTGGTTATTTGTTTTAACTCCTGATCGAACGTTTTAATAGCAAGAAACAATGTAATAAATTTGTTCCCTTTTAGTTGGCGGTGGTCTACTTAATTTGATAACGCCCTATTCCATTTGTGTTTAAGCATTGCGCCTTGCTCATTGCTCATTTAAGTTTTTTTTTTCCTGGTTATTTTGCTCATAACTGTTGTAATCCAAATTTACTAGTAAAAAGAGTCAATAGTAGTAGTAGTAGTTGTTATGACCTTTCACAGCCCCAATTATATTTGCAAGATTAAATAAAAATTGGCCTAACTAATTTGAAACCAGAAAACTAGATATGCAAGGTAAACAATGGTAAAATTTGATCCACATGATGATTAAAGTTTCTTTTTAGGCGATCAGTTTGAATTAGAATTAAAATATATAAACAAATTCGTGATTGCATACGAGTCCATTGTGTTATGCCAGTACCCCGTGGGGAGAAAATAGTGTTATTTTTCTATTAGTGTATTGGGTTTGAAAGCCCTCATTTGTAAACTCAAAAAGAATATAGGAACGAAACATTTGATACCAAAAAACAAAGAAACGAAACATTAAAAATTAAATTAGTTATATAAATGAATACCCCAAAATAAATCGTTATATAAATTTAATTTATTAGGGTAAACTTAGTACAATGATAAGCAACTCATTATCTAACAGTTGAAATCGTCGTTTACACATTTCTGCTGCAGATTTACATTACTCATTATTTGGTACTGAGCAATTACATATCAAATTACAGAAGCTGAATCGTACGTTGGGTTCAGCTGAGTTCATTTTAAGGTCTTACTAATATGGATCCAAAGATCAAATTTTAATATATATATATATATATGTGTATATATATACGACTA
>NC_029792.2:4883050-4887781 GCF_000816755.2 Arachis ipaensis
ATATGATGCACACTACGGTAAAAAAAAATAGTGAAAAAATAAAGATTCTCTCGTAGATAATTAAATAACTAAGAGTACCTGTCATTCAATTTTTATTAGTTTCAGATAAATTATACACTCCTCTCCATTCTCCACAACAAAACTTCAACATAAAGTTATCCAATAAGTATTTATACACATTTAAAACGTATTGAATATATTGAAAATTCAAAATGTTTTTCATTATTATACATTATATTGTTAGCATATTTTAGTTAAATCCTTCATTTAATTATGAAATCAAGAAATATTACAAGATAATTTTTTCCCATCATCGATAACGTGCCTACGTTAAGCAAGAATGTTTAATCATATTGGCATAAAATATAGAAAAAGAAATCATAATATGAAGCAGAAAACCACTAAAGAAATTAATTGCGACGCCCAGCAATGTCAGAACAAAACTTTCAAACATGCGAACCCCATAATAACTTACTAGGTCAAAATGTGACCAACGATACCTAAAGTTCTTACATTACGAAACTCTAATATATCCGGCAAAAATACCAAATGAATCAGCTTAAAATCCAATATCACTGACCATGCTTAGCCTTGCTATGTTGCTGGAGACCAGTTTCAGAATTGAAATTCCTGGATAAAACAATGAAAACCAATTAACAATTTACTCCTTTAAACAAAACTACAATTTCAAATTATTGCAAGGGTTAAGAGAACATACTTGTTGCAACTTTTGCAGAGGAATTGTCCACCAGATTTGGGAGTGTCCTTGCCATCACTGTTTGGAGTCTTTCCACCCTTCTTTGCTGGGTGAGGAGTTGCTGTATGGCCACCTTTCTTAGCATCTACATCAAAATTTAAGGAACATTTTTGTTTTATCAGAAATTCAGAATATAATACGGAAAACGTACGACTAAAGAACAAACTACAATCCTAAGCAAATTCCAATTGGGCAACTCAAAACACCAAACTATGCATTGCAAACACACTAGGAAACATTTTATAAATAAACCAATTATCCAACAAATATCAATCAATATTATATATACAAGTCTCACCGGTCTTTTCAGGGGTAGCATTTTTTGCTTTCTTGTTAGAAATAGGAGTTTTTGTCGCAGATTCATTTGGCCTCTTCTTTCCTTGGTCCACCTTCAAATTAAAAAAAATTCTCATTTCGTGATCGAGTTATTACAAGGACGCAAATTATACAAAGAATACGGAATATATGATTACCTTCTTGGGTGGGGTATCTTCCTCATCATCATCATCATCACTTTCACCCTCCTCATCACTCTCGCCATCCTCCATCTAGAACAACCAATGGCATAATTGTTACAATGACAATATTAAAACCAAGGAAATAAAAAAAGGACCATCTATTCATTCAAGGTGAATAATAATGTTTTACCTATATGTAAAAATACTCTCAAAAGGAGAACAAAATTAACATGATAGTGATTAATAGCAGTTCACGAAAAAATAACGGATTACAGAATGTGCATCTTATGATTATTTTAAACAATCCTAAATACCTCTTCATCTGAACTGTCCATTTCATCATCCTCATCAGATTCATCGTCTGAATCCTCTGTTTTCTTTGGTTCAACTACCTTCACTTGTTTTGATGCACCAGCCTGAGCATCAGATTTTTTAGATTGAGAAACCTTTACTTCCTCAACTTTTACTTCAGTTTTTCCTAGAACAAGTATTATAAATTCATTAATTATCCATGTAACATTAATAAACAGAAAAATATTTGGCAGATTGAGAGGAAGAATATACCATTTTGTGCAACTGGCAATGGATGATCCTCATCGCTACTATCGTCTGCACAAGTCAGACAAAATACAACAAATTTCAGCAGCCAGTCCAATTCAAATGTTACATGCGATAAGTTTAAGTGACAGTTTGAACCTAACCTGAAAAATCATCCTCCTCAGTGCTAGAAGGAAACAAATCATAAGTTAAGGAAAAATAAAAGATTGAGCAAAAATATACGGAAACTAAGGTTGCATGTTTAGATTCTAGTAAATAGATACACGCATTCAAAGTTGTGTAAAACATTAAGGGTAAAAAAGACCAGCAATTTCAAATATAATAATTTAGGAGCATAAAGGATATTCATCAGCGACAGATGTCTTGTATCCACAAAAGTGGACACTGGCGTTCTTGGAAGTGTGGGAAAGCTCAAACTCCTTCTCAACAACCAAATCAAGAGCAATTTGAGGAAACTTCTCCTTGTTAAGAGTTCCCACAACAAATTTCTGTTCTCCAACTTTCAAATAAACAACCACAGGCTCACTGGGTTTGTCCTTCTTGGACTCACCAAGAGCAACCTACAGAGAAAACCACAATAAACCGATCATAAGCCTTTTTCCAAATACATAACAAACGTAGAAAAACCGAACCAAGCAATCAGAACCCTAACCTGAGAAAGGTGTATGCAGACATCTGATTCCTTGTTGTCTACTTTAACAATCTCACCAACCTTAACCTCAGCACCTGAATTTAAAAAAAAAAAAAAAGAAAGCTAACAAATAATCATACCACGGTCCAATCAAGAAACCCTAACACAAGCATTCTCACAAATTGCATAAAGTTCAACACAATAAAAGCTATAGAAACAGAAATATATGTACGCCATATAAAGGAAAAAGCAACACTTAAAATCAGATTATTTTCAGCTAAAAATAACGAATGATAACTAGCATTCAGAAATCATTTCTAGTGAGGGAAATTATATGTGAGAAGAACAGAGTATGTTACCCCAAAACTCCATTGAATGAAGAGAGATGAAGAATCGCTAGGGTTTTAGGAGCAAAAGTGAGAGAGAAAGAGACGGAGCTGGGAGAAAATGACTACTTCTACTACCGAAAGAGAAAGAAGGCTCGAAGGGTTTTGTGACTATATATATGGCAAGGTTTTGAGTATACTAGGGTTTTTCTGATTTTTGATCGAATTTCAATCTTCTCTGGTTCTCCCCTCTCAATTCGTTTTTTCTTGTTTCTTGTTTCTGGTTTCTTTTTTGGTACAGTTTTTTTGGGCCTATTCTACGTTTGTGATAGTTTGCAAATATGGCCATTTTGGGCCTACTATATCTTAAAATAACGATCGGAAGCTTTAAGATTCTGCCTACTCCAGAGTCCAGACCCAATAAAAAAAAACTTGATCAACAGAGAATATAAATAGAAATAGTATTGGTTAATTATTTAAGTGTTAGATAATTTGATGTTTAACAAATTTATGGAAGTGTCTGTGGTACAAACAATTCATTAAAAACGTATTGTAGAAAAAAAATATTTTTAATTCGTAAAAATATAATTTACAGAAAACGTATTGTCAATAGGTAAAAAATGTATTATAAAAAAATATGTTTTGTTTGTAAAAATACAATTCACGAAGTGCATATTAAATATATTGTCAATTTTTAAATTATTATTAAATATTATTGTATTTAATACGTGTTTTTCACACACTCTTTTCAATATCAAAATAAAAATCGTGGCCGGTAAGTGGTAAGCGCGAAAATAGATCGCTCGAGAGTCCAGACGTTCAACCAACACCACCCTATTAGGGGTGCACAGACCCGGCCCGGCCCGAAGGTCCGGCCCGGTCCCGAACACTTTTGGGGCTAATTTGGTGTGATTTCATCGGGTTTAGGGTCGGGTAAGGGTCTCAAAAATAGACCCGGTCATTATTTCGGGTCGGGTCCGGGCCATAGCTCGGGTCACCCGAAGTCGGTCCGGTGGCCCGGTCATCATACACAATTAATAATTGTGTTATTAGTGATGGATCATGACTATTCTTATGTGAAATTTAAGTATTGTAAATCTTAATATTTTGTGTTATTAGTCATTATAAGACTATAAAGTTAATGTTTTATGTTTAGAATGCATAATATTGTGTTATTTGTATGGATTTAAATATTTGGTATTATTAGACAATATTAGTATTGATTGTGGTTATACTTTAGTATTGATTGTGGTTATGCTTTAATTTTGAAGAAGGGTTGGTTCTTGTTATATTTTTCTAAGTGAATTTTACTATGTTAAATAATGGTTAGAGTCTTGAAAATTTGGATATTTTTACATGCTAGCTTACAAGAAGGTATCAACGTAATGTAATGTTAACGGCCCGGTTTTCACCCGATTTTCACCCGGTATAATTGTGGCCCGAAAGTGTATTGGTTTCATCGGGTCTAGGGCCAGGTTCGGGTCTAATAAATAGACCCGGTGTATATTTCGGACCGGATCTGGGTCACATCAAACCCGGCTTCACCCGACCCATGTGCACCCCTAGTTGCAACGTATGGTATACATACACTGATACACATAGTATTTTTGTTCTTTATAATATTAACAATTAATTTATTTTCACCTCAAGGTTGAGATACGTACGAGATTAAGGGTAAAATGTTATCAAAATATTTCAATATTTGGATCGCTTGAACTTCTTTTTTTGGTACCAAATCACTTGACAAGCAGACAAATGTAGAGGTTGTGATGGTGAAATATTGAATTAGTTTAATGTTTTTTTTTGGGTCAAATTAGTTTAATGTTATTATGGGTAATTCCTATAAATTACGAAGGATTGGACTAATGATATAGATAAAATCATACAATAAATTATTGATATACGTGCTTTTGAAGTCTCGGTTGAATGCACCCTAAAAGTGTATTATGGTTTAATATTAGTTAATAAAGACAAAAAGAAAAAAAAACCCCAAAATAACTA
>NC_029792.2:4888481-4894028 GCF_000816755.2 Arachis ipaensis
TTGACTGATTGTTGTTGTTTGAGGTGCATATATATTTTTAAAAGACATCAAATAGTTATGATAAGTTGATTTTTGGAAAATTTAAATTATATTGATGTTTACTTGAGATAAATTATACACATCATAGTAATATTTGATGACAAGAAGTTGAACTATTGTTTTAGTTGCATATTATGAAAGTCTTACTTAAAATTACTTGTGTATAGTTGATTTTATTCTTTTTTATTTTAAATAAAGGCAACATATAAAAATATGATTGTTGTTAAAGTTGTGTTCAATTATTTAAGTTGATACTGTATATTTTTTTAGATTACTAAACAAAAAGTGGATGAGACTCGCAATGTCTTGATTTAGTGGTCATCTTCTTATATCTTGTAATGAGTGTTTTCGGATTTAAAATTTAACTGATGTAAAATAGTAGATAAAATCTTTAATGTTGTTTGTAAGACTGTAAGTGTGGTATTGATAAGTTTGTAATATTTAAAAATTAGGAGTAAAACAAATAATGAAATAAAAAGTAGATTATTTAAAAATAATAAATATTTCTAGCCCAATAATTTGAGAAGCCCAACAACAAACCAATCTAAATTGATCCAATAGGTAGAACAGGTCACTCACAATCATACGGGCTCTCTTCCGGGTTTTTGACCCATAACCTATTCTTACTTGGTGAGTAAGTTAGGAACTCTACATCCATGCAAAAAATAAAAAATAATTCTCTATCATGCTGAAATTATTAACACAATAAAAAAGATAATTTAGATAATTACCATCCAATAACCTATCTGTTGATTTTCTGGGATCATCATCCCCTGATGTCCAATCTGCATATGCAGTTCAATTAACAATTTCGGAACAAAAATCTTTATTGAAATAATAATTTTAAATTTGACTAATTTTGCTTCAAAGTCCAAACTATAAGAAGGGTTAAGTACGATTTTGGTCGGAATGTAGGGGGTTAAAAATATTTTTTCGTTTTTAATCTTTTTTTTACTTATATCATTTTTACTAAATTTTTTTTTATTACCAAATTATTCCTAACTAAACAAATATATAAAAAAAAAAAAAACGAGTTAAAGGAAAAGGGGAAGGGAAATCACGTGGAGGGGGGTTGTTCAGGAAAGAAGAGGGAGAAGGAAAGGTGGGGAAAGGAATCCGCCGCTAGCCCTCAAGAGTGCTGTCATTCCTCGCGATTTGCACCGCCGCAGTGTCTCCCTCGTGATTTGTAGCCGCCGACCACCGCAAAGCTGTTCTTATCACCTTCTCGTTGCGATTTGCAGCCCGCCACCACCGCATTGCCGTATTGATGCTTCTGGTTATTTCTGTTTATTCCTTTTTATTTCATTGTTGTTGTTGATGCTTCTGATTGCTTCTGTTTCTTTTGTTGAAGATGAAGGCAAGATTTTGCTTTGTTGTCTTCTGTTTTTTTTTTTTTGTCCCCAATGTGTATTGCCTTGTTTATCTGGTTCTGCTTATGAGATGGAGAAAAAGAAAAGGAATAATAGAAAATGAGGATTTTAGAGAAGAAGGGGAAGGATATTTTGGTCCAAAAAGACGATTTTAAAATCAAGTTAAACTTTAAGGACGATTTTGTAAGAAAAAAAAATTTTTTTTTTCAATCCCTACTTGCCCAAAAAAGAATAAGCATCGAATCATTATTTTTAACAATAGGTTACAAATAATAAATTTATCGTAGCACGGCGCTATTGTAGTTTTCTATTGGTCAAGTGATTATATATAGGAAGGATTTGGATTCTCTAAAATTTGAATTTTACTTTAGAGAATAAAATGTGATCTCTCACTATTTATTTTATAGGTGGGACCAAAAATAATTATGAGAGAAAAATCATTTAAGGATAGAAGATCATACTTTATCCTCTAAAGTACAAATTTAAAATTTAAAAAATCCAAATTCATATAAGAATGGTGAAACTTTTTGAGGCATAGAGATTTTCGCATTCCAAACAAAAATCCAGCTGTGGAAAAAATTTTTCAGAGACAGGACCGGGAGCAAAATGTTTTTTAGGTAAGTGCGGGAATTCAAGAAAAAATTTCACTCGCTAATTTCAAAATTCATAAATTTATTTAAATGTCTTTATTAATTTATAGGGCAATTTACCCAAATAAATAAAGTAGGTGAAATCTTTACTCAAATACACAAAACAGAAACATGTTACGTGCATGTGCAATTTCCATTTTCTATTAATCCGTGGGAAGCAACCACGATTTCTAACTTCTACGTAAATCGTGTGGCTGCCAGGGACGGATTATGAATGGTTTGTGTTGTGTGTAAACCGTGGCAAGTGGCAACAGATTATGAAGGGAAGAATGAAGGCATAAACCGTGGCAGGCTCCCACGGTTTATGAAGATGGCGAGATGGTGATAAACCGTTGTGGGCTACAACGGTTTATGAAGGATTAATTATGGCCATAAAACTCTGTAGGTTCCCACGGTTTACAATGATAGAAACTCTATATATATGAGGGTGAGATTCAATCTCCATAAGAGATCATTCTCCCAATGTCAAGTGAGGAAGAGAGTTTTCTTGCCTTAGTGCATTGCTCTGGGAAAATTAAAAAAAGCAAAACCTATGGGGTGAAGTTCACTGACAGAGGACCACTGAGTGTTTTCATCAGTTCGTCAAGCACTTTGTCAGATTTGAAAAACAGCATCTTGCAGAAGCTTGGCGTGTTTGGTAGCAAGTGGGTGAAGAAACTATTCTACAAGATTCCCATCGCAGTTGTCTCGACCGGTGTTAAGTATGATACCTTTGTGCTAGCGACTGATGAAGATATTAGGGTTTTGTTCCATTGTGTAAGGAGTTTTCCGGAGATCAGAATCCACGAGTTGTTCGCGAAGTTGGAGGTCAGTGTCGATAGTTCTGGGGCATCCACTCCAGTTCCTAGCTCGACTGCCGCGGGAGGTGCGTCTAGTTCGATGCCTGCGATCAGACCGTATCTTCCGCCAGTAGCATCCCCTTCATTCGCGGCTGATTTAGACCGAACGGAGGTTGTTGGTTCTGTACTTTTGGAGAATGCAGGAGTCTTTGAGCAGGCTTACGTTGTGGGCACCGGTGGTGGCCTGTTACCTTATATGGAAGGGGATGGGGAAGGGGATGGTGAACCTGATCGAGTAGAGAATGCAATGTGTGACGATGACTCTGACCAGGAGCCTGTTGATATCATAGGGGACAGCGACGATGACACAGGTGCCAATCCACATGTGCAGCATCGGCCTTCAAGTTCTGCTTCTCAACAGTACCCTCTACACTTCTCCACACTAAACTTTGAGGCTCTGGGCCAACAGGAGGACGGTGGTAACACAGTCGGGGGCTCTTCTACAGAATTTCAGATTGGGCAATCATTCCAGAATAAAGATGAGGCTGTGTTGAGTGTGAAGGACTATAGCATCCGGCGAGGTGTTGAGTACAGAGTGATCAAATCAGATCATCTGAAGTATCATGGAAAATGTAAGGAATTCGGCAAGGGTTGTACTTGGTTGATTCGCGTAGCGCTGCTTGCACGAAAGGGCACTTGGGAGGTTAGGAGGTACAACGGGCCACACACATACTTGGCAACCTCTATTTCCAGTGATCATCGTCAGCTGGATTACCACGTTATCTGTGCGAAGATTCTTCCATTGGTTAGGGCAGATGCTGCGGTTACGGTAAAGGTATTGCAACAAGCTACAGAAGCCGATTACGATTTCAGGCCTAGTTACAGGAAGGTTTGGATGGCCAAGCAGAAGGTAGTGGCACAAATATATGGAGATTGGGAAGAGTCGTACGTGGAGTTGCCACGTTGGATGCTAGGGGTACAATCAACAATGCCCGACCAAGTTAACAACGTTTCTGTTTGTCCCACGACAAAGACATCTATACAACCAGGCCAGTGCAGCCGAGCCCCAGCTATATCTGCCCAAGTCGTCCAACGATGCCAAATAAGGCAACCAGCGAAGGTGGACCCGGTTTGCATTCTTGTCCGCAAACAGCTGAGAGGACAACAGCATCAGAATATAGGCACGAGCGTATATACGCACGGTCTCATCGCTAGCATCTGCTGCGAGAACCCGGAACCTCTCATGGAACTATGTGTAGCACACTGTCATCTGCTTTACTTTACTTTGCGAAGGTAACTCCCCGAACAACTTGCGGAACCACACCCATGCTGGTCTACCGTGCTCCATCAGATTCTCAAACTCAATCAGGCACCCACTAACAGGCTCACCATCGATCGACAAACCCAGCTAATATGCCACATCTTGCAAAGTAATAGTGCACTCATCACCAAAGGGCATATGGAAGGTGTGGGTCTCAGGACGCCACCGCTCAATAAATGCACTAAGGAGAGGCTCATCAACCCAGAACCACTCATTGTTCAGCCTAGCCAAATGATACAAGCACGCGGTCTCCAGATAGGGTATAATCCGGTCGTGTAAGGGCATATTCTGTTGTCTCCTAACGTCGCTAATAACCTTAGTAGGCTGCAAAATGTGGGTAACAAAATCCCTCAACATACGACCATTACTAATAACATCAAACATAATTTATAAAAAATTACTAGAATCCTCACATTGATTTTGTTGATTCTCTTGTTATAACAATAACAATCACGAAGCAAAATGGAACAATAACAACACCAACAAGAATAACTCTACTAACAATAACAGTAATTATAATACTAAACGCTCCCAACACTAACAAAAAATAAGAGTAACAATAATAACTACTATTGTCATAAAGGTAACAACAATAATAATATTAGCAATGAAACTACTAATACTATGCACTCATAATAACAATAAAAATAAAAGTAATAAAATATTTTTACTATCAATAACCATAATAATATCAATATTTATATAAATAATATTAATAAGAATAACAATAAAAATAAAAATAATAAAATATTTTTACTAACAATAACCATAATAATATCAATATTTATATAAATAATAATAATAATAATAATAATAATAATAATAATAATAACTAACCTCTTCGTCGATGTATCCAGCCACGTGAGCAACGCCATTTAATCCGTACAAGCGATCCTCATCCTCCATGGTCCCATCACCCAAACCTCTTTGAAACCTTCAAAGCTTTCCCCAAATTCTCTGAAACCAACAACCTTCAAAATTTTGTTTGTGACACAAATGATCCGTGAAGAGCTTCAGCGGATTATGTATTTATAGTCCCTAACACATAAACCGTGGAAGGCTAGAGAGGTTTACGTTTACTGCACCATCTTCATAAACCGTGGGAGCCTGCCACGGTTTATGCCTTCATTCTTCCCTTCATAATCCGTTGCCACTTGCCACAGTTTACACACAACACAAACCATTCATAATCCGTCACTGGCAGCCACGGTTTACGTAGAAGTTAGAAACCGTAGTTGCTTCTCACGGATTACATAGAAAATGGAAATTGCACATGCACATAATATGTTTCTGTTTTGTGTATTTGAGTAAAGATTTCACCTACTTTATTTATTTGGGTAAATTGCCCTAATTTATATCTCATATATATTTTTTAATCATTTCACATG
>NC_029792.2:4894060-4897093 GCF_000816755.2 Arachis ipaensis
TCATTTGTATAATCCTTCTTCAATTTAGAAATTTTTAGTATCGTCTATATTCCATCCAATCTCTATGCAGTTATCGGTATCGCGTTTTCCCTTTTTACCGCACTATCACCGCGCTGTTTTCTGCTTTCATTGTCGCGTCCCCCACCTCATCCACTTTATGTTTTGCTTCTGCCTCACCGTCACGTCCCCATAGCACGTCAAATGTTTTTGTATAAAATTTTATTACAATTCTACTCGTCTAAAAATTAATTAGTCAGAACTATTAAGAGAAATAAAAAATGGGTCCCGCAAAAAATAAGATAATAGAAAATAGGTCCCGCAAAAAATAAGACCGACAACAAAAATCGAGGATAGAGACGGAAAATAGGGACGCATCTTCCGTCCATATACATCCCTAGTTATATATCTATTCTATATATTATTTCTTATATTTAAAAAGTTATAATTTATATAATTAATACAATAATTTTAATTTATCAAATTATAAATTTTATTTTATCTCATGCATTACAGGAATTATTAAACTTATAAAAAACAAAATCCTCCATTCTTTTAACACGCTGAAAAAAATGAAGGGAGTATCTGTTCTATATTTTGTCATGGATATCTTAGTTTTGGGCACCTGTGCTGTTTATTCTTAACTTTGTCTTTACTATCTAGTTCCATGTATTAATTATCAAAACTTCTTAATTGTTCATGTCTTTGATGACTTCACGGAAATATCTTTATTATTCAATCCAAAAATGTTGTTCTCTCAATAAATTGTTATAATTTGATTACTTCCACTTGATAAGCTAAGTTATCCGAATGGTGTAGCCTCTTGTACTCAACTGCTGAAGCTATTATGCTATTGGTTAGTAAAGCTCTTAAGTTTTTCATAAAGTCGTTGATAAGAAAAAGATCTTACTGTTTAAGCAAATTATTTAGTTCAACACTCTTTGATCTGTGATGTGATATTTTACTATTACAATATTGTTTTTTCCAAGTATACATCAATTATTACTACGAATTCCTTGGTATGATTGCATATTACAATAGTATATATCATACTAACTATTCCATCTAGTCACATTTGCTTTACAATATGCATATATGAGATATACCCGAAAATAATCACATATGCAAACGTGCCAAGACTAATACAATTTTTCTATTTTGGATTTGCATAGTCAGGACCTAAGCTCAAACTCTCTACTCACTCAATAACGACCTATATACATTTGTAAATGCAACTAATAATACTTTTAACCTGCCATTCATTCTTGAAAAAAAAAAAAAAAAAGGGGGGGGATTGATCAATTTTCAAAACAATAAAGTATCCGAACGGCAACTAACCAAGAATATATTCATATATAGATATATAATTTTGTTTCCATGTCTTCATGCGGATAGGATCATATATATATCGTCTATCACAGCATGAAATGCATGAGCTTGAACCAACCAAAGGCACCACCACCGTTAACTTCCCTCACTTTTCCGGCCTCCTCGGCGCACGACGCATACGTCTTCGTCACACCTCCTTCCACGGCAGCGCCACCCTGAGTCACCTTTCTCGGACACAAAAAGAAGCTCCTAGATCCAAGTTCTATCAGCTTGCCCTCCCTATTCAAACCTTCATAAAACAACCAAAATCACCGAAATCAATTTCCAACCAAAGTACAATAAATCAATCAAATTAACCTAATACTACTAATTAATTAAGGATTATAATATAATTAATCATGGAAATCATAAGATTGATGATGAGGCTCACTTTCTAAGCTAAACTGAGAGTAATGAAGGTTGAAGCCGGATGGTTCATCGGTCGGCAAGACCGGACGTCGGCCTTCCCTCACGAACTGGCTGACAGCAGCGGATATCAGATCGCCGACGGTGGATTCAGGCCTCATAAGGAGCTGAACCGGCGCTACGCTCCCTAGCAACGTCACCTTGAGGAGAATCTTCGGCGGTTGACGCGGCGGAACCTCCGGTGACACCACAGCAGCGTTCCGGTATGAAATTAGGTCCGGCAAGGTCCTCGGGCGGCGGAGTTCGGCGGCGGCTTGAGTCATGGCGTTGTGGCTGTGGAACGATGAGGATTTATTGGACAACCTATTCTTCCGGTGAGTGTCGATCTGGCCACTACGGTTGCTCTTGTGACTCGGCATGGTGATTACCGTATCGAATCACAGCCCCTCAAAGAAAGAAGAAGGAAATATATATACACAAATTAAAAGAGAGGGCTATGTGGTGTTTTTTTTTTTTTTTGGATAATTGGATTACCTCAGACGGCGGTACCTAACGTATCTGAGGCATGGGAAGCCGAGAGCTATGGAAGAGCTTCGGCTCTGTGGTGCACGCCGACCCGGAGATATCATAACATGTAAGGGTACAATTGTAATTACGCCGGGGCAGCGAACGGATCCAAATGTTAAATGGGAATGATTGTTGTTACGAAGAACCAAGCAGCACCCTCTCTCCCAATTTATATGCCGAATAATTATAATTATTATAAATTAAAAAGAAAGAAAAGGAGCTAGTTTAGTTAGAAGTGGTTAGTAACGGGATGTAGCCGGTTATGGTGGGAGACTGGGATTAAGGGTTAGTGAAACCGGTATTGGTGGAGGGGCGCATAATGCGGATTTGGATTGGGACGGGAGAGTTTTCCGGTCATGTTTAATTTTGGGTGGACGCGTGTGTGGCAATTATCATATATTCATATTATTAGTAACAGTTTAAGGACGTTAAGAAACTGCGGAAGGAAGTTGGACGTGGAGTGTTGTGGAGAGTGGAGCCAACTTGGCTGTCGCCGTGCCGGCCGGAAACGGAGTCCGTCGAGCATGGCCTAGTTGTTTGGTTTTCTTGTCATTCCACGGTTTTTACATGCCTAACAATTTAACATGAATAATACTTAACTCCATGGGTTTAAATCCTAAAAAATACAATAAAAAAATTTTAAATCTTAAAAAATAACATGATTTTTCTTTTGAGAATTAATTTTTTTTATATTTTATAATAGAAATAAAAAAATTTTATTAACATTGAGTTGGT
>NC_029792.2:4897109-4910580 GCF_000816755.2 Arachis ipaensis
AGTTTATGTATGTTTATAGAGTGAGATTAATATTAATATAAATTAATAATATGGGAAGGGTTTTTCCTAAAACGTGGGAAACAGTAGACCTAGCAACAAATTATTCAAATGTGACACCGGACCAGACGACAACCGCGTTTAGAATGATTTAATTTTCTCAACCCTTAATAAGCACCTGCCACCTAAATTCAGTAATTTTTTTGTTTGAGTGATGTATACATGAATACATCCCTATCTATGCCCTTCTTTTGTCAAGGTCCACCGACTGCTGCCTCCTCAATCATTCACAAGTCATGTTTTTGTGAACCAAAACACTATTGAGTACATATTTCATATCAAGATGTAGTTACATATTTAGTGGTGTGCCTTATTCGAATTTTAAGGAAAGAAGTTAGATAAAAAAAGGTGGGAGGAAAATCGATCTAAGTCCTCCATAGTCATGTGTATGAATGGCCAATGATGAAAAGAGGAGGCATTGTATTTAAGCAATTAAACTAAGGAAAAATATGAGGAGCTAATAAAATATTTGTACAATGTGTACAATGAAGAATTAGGAAATATTAGATATATAACTGTTAATGTTACTTTTTATCATCAGTTGAAATTTTTGGGATGAGTGATATATAACTGTACAATGAAGAATTAGAGAATATTAGATATATAACTGTTAATGTTACTTTTTATCATCAGCTGAAATTTTTGGGATGAGTGATATCATGACATGATATTAGAGCTTTGGATTCGAAAGGTCAAGTATTCGATCTTTGGTGAACCCAAAATCAGTTTAAAGGGAATGTTCATTTTGTAACACATTTTTCTTGTTTCATATAGTTATTTGAACAAATATAAATGCCTAATGACTCTCTTATAATCCTGAAGTTTAAGAATGTGTTTTCACTTTTCAAGATAAGAGAAATGATCAGAGTCTTCCTAGTTAACTATATAAAATTGACATGTGTTAAAATTTTTCATATCTTATTAAAAATGTATGTTTCTTACTGGTGATTAACATTTTTTTTATTTAATTTCTTTTCGTACCAACCTTTCTTATTCCCTCGAACTCTCTTTCACATTTTTTGGATTTTTCAAATACAAAACAATGATCATCATTTCTAACAAATAAAATTGCAATTCCTTCATCATGTACAATCAACCCACCAAAGTAACCATAGGAATTATTTGGCACTGCTGTAATTGATTAATTGAAGCCATCACATATTAAAGTAGACTTGATGAAGACTTTTTTTTTTTACTTTTATTTTTAGTTAATTAGTGTATTAGGTTTTCCTTTTGTTATTATGTTATTATGTTGATTTAATAGTTTTTGTTCTGTGCATGAAAGTGATGAAACTATTACTTTATCTTTTTCATATACATTTAGGAATTACGATAACCTGAAATTTTAAACATAATTATATAAAAACAATAAATATTACTCTCTTTTTTTTTAATATTTTATTACAACTCATGATTTAATAATATTGTAATTCAGTAGTTATATAAATAAAAAAAATAAAAAAATTGATGATGTTCGGTAGGTCGGATACCAGACGGGTGGGGTAGATATCCTGATCATTGAAGGGGAGGTCGTCTGCCCCGTACGTCTCTGGGCTGAGGGTAGACGAGGTCCCGAACTCTTTGGATGTAGAGGGGGTGTCACCTGCAAAAACACTCCGACGCTCAAGTCAGTGAAGTGTGCAGGCGAGTAAGGATTGAGTGGTATGTGACGTACCTTGGGGGAAGGGTAGGTCCTTCCCCATATATATCGTGTCAGAGGTGGGCCCTGCAGGGACAGGCCCACCTTCTTCGAGGCCTCCCTCGCACAGCTGTGGCGAAGCTGTTAGGGACGCGTGTCAGGGACGCGTGTCCGGGTCGGCATCTGAGCGTCTCACCCCCCGACCGTTCGGGTCAGGTGCTGCTCGGGTCGGGCCGGCCCGTAAACTGCTTGGGCCAGGCCGTAACAGTGTCCCCGACGCGCCAGCAACGACCGTGAGGATTGTTGGTGGCGCGTCATCTCCCTTCTCGTGTGTTGTCGTCAGGTCGGCCGTCTGTGGGGTGGACGTGCCTCTTGTGCGCGTGTCTGTTCGTTGTTGGAACGACCGTTTGTCACCTCGTTCTTCGCGCAGGGTATTTAATGCTTATAATGGGCTGAAAAACCCCGTATGCAAAGACTATTTTGCCCCCAGGTCTTTCGCGCTTCCTGGGTGGCAGTTTTAAACAGTTTTTGCTTTTATCTTTCCCTTTACATTCTTGCTCCTACTATCTCCTTCTTCTTCACTCAGAAAATCTCAGAGCTTCATTCTAGCATCTCCGTGCATCTTTCCTTCTTCCTTCTTAGCTTTCGCAACCGATTCAGGTAATCTTTGATCCTTTTTCTTTTCCGCCTCATTGTCGTACGTTTGCTGCTTGCATTTGCTCCATGTTCTTGCTGTTTTTGTTTGATCTTTGTTGCTAGATGGCTTTCTAGTGCCAAGTAGATGCGTTAGGGGAGGGGTACCATTCCAGGGTAGGCTTTTAGGTAGCTTGCATGATAGATAACTTTAGTCATGCTTGATCTTAATTGTTGAATAGGATGGACATAGTTTCTGGGTTTTTCCTGGACTCCCGACCTCATAGACTAACGGAGTGGTACCCCCACTGTAGGTATGCCTCGCATCGTTTTCCGGGCTTCTCCTTCCGTCGCGAACTACGACCCCTACGCCTGGGTGACCTCCGATGTGAAGGACTCGCCGAATCAGATAGACCTGGAGGAGTTGACGGAATTCCGGCAAGCCGAGTATCTGTGCGGGGGGACGGACGAGGAGGCCAATTATGACGTCTTCGTCCCTGCCTCCCATGAGCGGCTATATGAGATTAATTTTCACTCCCCCCGGGTTGCCGACTGGATTTGGTTTTACAAAGCCATGTTCACCCAGGTGGGCGTTCGCATACCGTTTTCCGACTTCCAGATGTTGCTTCTTAATCGGATATCCGAGTCGCCGTCGCAGCTTCATCCGAACAGCTGGGCTTCTATCCGCTGTTTCGAGATGGTTTGTGAATATCTCGAGCTGCCAGTGTCGGTGGATGTCTTTCTCTTCTTCTTCAACCTTACTAACCCTTCCAAGCAGGGGAAAGCGAAGAAAGGGTTCCTGTCTTTCCGATCTGCCCAAGATCGGAGGATATTTGGCTTGTTCGAGGACTCCTATCATGGGTTCAAGGACAAGTATTTCAAGGTTCGTCCCATCAAAGGTCGCCATCCCTTTTGGTTGTCGCTAGAGGGAGAACGCCTCATCCCGACGTATTGGAGTTTCGGGGCGGGGTCTAACACCTTCATTAAGGTGACCTACAAGGGGATGTCCCTTGTAAATAAGAGAATTGCCGACGTGTTGTTTGCGATTTTTGGAAAGAACCATGTGGACCCCCACCTCCTTATGGGTGAACGGGAGGCCGCCAGGAGTTATATCTGTGAGCTGTTTTGTCTTGTACTTTTGTATTGTTTATCATTTAATTTACTCTTGCCGTCTTCACGACTGACGTATTTGTTTCTCTGTTGTAGTGGAGATGTCTGCTTCGGTAACCGGGCTTGAAGGTTTAGTCAAGACCTTCTTGGAGGATAGCGATGAGGAGAAGGCTGACGAGAAGGTTGTCGGGGAGTCGGGGGACCCTACCGAGGAGAGGGAGGATCGGGTACCTTCGCCTCGGGACGCCGAGATGTCTGACAAGAATTCTGCCGGGACAAAGGCTTCTCCTATTCTCAAAGAGACGGCTGGTATTGGTCAGTCGTCCTCTACCCATCGGGAGTTTGATGATCTGAAGCTTGTCCCTACTCCCAAGAGGAAGAGGGCATCCTCCAGCCCGGAAGGAACTCTGACTGTGATGGAACGGAACGACTATCCGCGGCAGAGAAGGGGCGCAAGGATGCCGAGGAGAAGGCTGCGTCCTTTGAGGAAAAAATGAAGGTCTCCGATGCCACCGTCTCCCGTTTAACCGAGCGGAAGATGACTCTGGAGAGCCAACTTAGCACCGCGCAAGGTCGGGTGGTCGCTATGGAGGAGGAGCGTGACCAGGCCGTTTCGTCGGCTAAGGCTGCCCAGGCCGAAGTCGAAGAGCTTAAGAGAAAGCACAAGGCGACCAAAGAACAAGGGAAGAACGCGATCTTCATGACTAAGGAGGCTCTCAAGGCTCAGGTGAAGATTGTGGCTCCCGACTTCGACACATCAGCGATTGGGGTTTTCAAGACGATCAAGGATGGCAAGATCGTCGATTTGCCGAAGAAATGAGTTCTTGCGCCTTCTGTTTTTTGCCTAGATTTTTTTATTTTGTTGGGAACACTTGTTAAAACTTTTTATATCTTAAGGGTTGCCTGGTCGACTAGCATTTATCGCCTTTATCTTGCTTCGTTTAGTCGCATTTTGTTTTGTTACCATTTTTTCGGTGTGGACTTATTGCTTGTGTCCGTTTTGCCGTTTTATGTTGGTAACACGGTTGAGACCATCTTGGTCTTATTGTCACGGCCGTTTGTTATGGCTATGACTCGATTGGCTCCCGGGGTGATCAGTCCCGGATTGCCGTTTGAAGAACGCGATTGTGTGGGGTACACATTGGGGAATGGTAGATGGGAGAATTCAGATAAGTAAACATTAATCGTCAGTTAAACAAGTTCATGAACACGGTAGGCATTTGATAAAAGTAAATCACTGGAAATTAACATTTGATGAAAACATTTATCTAGCTCGTCAAGTCGCTTGGACGGTGTGCCCAAGCTATGAATAGAACCTCCTCAGGTTACCTGCATTTCATGTTCTCGGGATTTCTTTGCCGTCGAGTCTTTCCAGCTTGTAGGCGCCTTTGCCAAGCACTTCTTTGATTCTGTAGGGGCCTTCCCAGTTTGTCGCCAGCTTTCCTTCTCCTGGGGTCAGTAGCCCGACATCGTTGCGTCGCAGGACGAGGTCTCTTTTCTCAAACTCCCTTTTGAGGACCTTGGTATTGTATCGTAGGGCTATTCTTTGTTTCAGTGCTACCTCTGCCAAGTGGGCCATCTCTCTGACCTCGTCTACCAGGTCTTTGTCCACCGCTTCTTCTACCTCCGCGAGAAGTAGCCGCGGGCTCGGCTCGCCGATCTCCACGGGTATCACCGCATCGACCCCGTACGTTAGGTGAAAGGGGGTTTCCCCTGTGGAGCTCTGCTCAGTTGTTCGGTAGGACCAGAGTACCGAGGCGAGCTCGTCGGCCCATGCCCCTTTTTTGCTATCTAAACGCTTCTTGAGACCTAGTAAGATGATCTTATTTGCGGACTCCACTTGTCCGTTTGTATGGGGATGTTCAACCGAGAAGAACTTCTGTTTTATCCCCAAGCCGGTGAGAAACTCCGCGAACTTCTTGTCAGTGAATTGCGTCCCATTATCCGAGATGACGATCTCCGGGATGCCGAAACGGGTTATCACCTGCCTCCACATGAACTTCCTACAATTGGATGAGGATATGCTGGCCAGCGGCTCAGCCTCTATCCATTTGGTGTAGTAGTCGATGGCAACTATGAGGTACTTGACCTGCCCCGGGCCAACTGGGAAGGGTCCCAAAAGGTCGACTCCCCATTGCGCGAAAGGTCGAGTAGACGTCAGTAGACTCAGCTCGGAAGCTGGCGCTCTGTGAAAGTTGGCGTTTTGTTGACACTTCGCGCATTTTTTTACGAACTCCTTGGAGTCATTCATCATTGTTGGCCAGTAGTATCCAGCTCGGATGAGCTTCCTTGCTAGGGCTTTGCCCCCAATATGATGACCGCAGCACCCCTCGTGGACTTCTCTGAGTACGTAGTCCGTCTGGTCGGGGTGTAAGCACTTCAGCAAAGGTTGGCTGAGTCCCTTTTTGAATAGCTGGTCCTGTATGACCGTGTATTTGGCGGCCTCCCTTCTTACCGCTTTGGCTTCCTTCTCGTCCTCAGGGAGTTTGCCGTTTTCCAAGAAGTCGGTGATGGGTCCATCAAAGAAGGGCTTATTTTGGTCAGGTGGAGGGCAACTGCCGGCTCTTTCGTGATGCCTTAATGAGGGAGCGGTTGTCGGTTCCAGGTTTTGTGCTTGCCAGCTTGGATAGGAGGTCTGCCCGTGTGTTCCTTTCCCTTGGAACGTGTTGGACCGCGACCTCCTCATATTGTTTGCTCAGTTCCTTGACCCTTTCTAAGTATTTCTGCAGCAGCGAGTCTTTGGCTTGGTAGCTTCCATTTACCTGCGCGGTGACGACCTGCGAGTCGCTTCACACTTCTAGCCTCATTGTCCCGACTTCCCGAGCTAGAACCAAGCCTCCCAGGAGGGCTTCGTATTCTGCTTGGTTGTTTGATACGGGGAACTCGAACTTAACTGATTGTTCGTAGATGACTCCGGCCGGGCTTTCTAGGATGATTCCGGTGCCCCCAGACGTCTGGTTGGAGGCTCCGTCTACATGGAGCTTCCGCCGTGTGTCCGCGACTTCGGTTGGGCTCCCGGTTACTTCCACCAGGAAGTCTGCCATTGCTTGCGCCTTGATCGCATGTCGGGGCTCGTAGCTTAAGTCGTATTGGGACAATTCGATGGCCCAGGTCATCATCCTTCCCGCCAGATCAGGTTTTTGGAGCACCTGACGAATCCCCTGATCCGTTCTCACGACCACCTGGTGACTTTGGAAGTACTGTCGTAGTCGGCGGGAGGAGACCAGGAGTGCCAGTGCCAGCTTCTCCAGCTTGCTGTATCTAAGTTCTGCCCCTTGCAGTGCTCTACTCACAAAGTAGATTGGTTGCTGGGCCTTTCCTTCTTCCCGCACTAACACCGCTGCAAGCGCCCTCTCTGTTATGGCTAGGTACAGGTAGAGTGGTTCTCCGACTTTCGGCTTCCCGAGCATCGGGGGTGCTGCTAGAATCTCTTTGAAGTGGTTGAAAGCTTCTTCGCACGTAGGGGTCCATTCAAATGCTATTCCCTTCTTCATCAAACCGAAAAAGGGTAGGGCCTTTGCTGCCGATGCACCAAGGAAACGGGACAACGCGGTGAGCCTTCCCGTGAGCCGCTGAACGTCTTTGATGCAGCCCGGGCTCCTCGTCTGGAGTATTGCTTGGCACTTTTCAGGGTTGGCCTCCACTCCCCTCTGGGTTATCATGAATCCCAGGAACTTTCCAGCCTCCATGGCAAAGGCGCACTTAAGCGGGTTGAGCCTCATGCCGTGTTGTCGGAGGAATGCGAACATGTTCTCCAGGTCGCTTATGAGATCGTCAGGCCGGGTGGTCTTTGCGAGGATATCATCCACGTAGACTTCCACCGTCTTGCCGATGAGGTCGCTGAATATTTTGTTCATCAGCCTCTGGTACGTTGCCCCCGCATTCTTCAGGCCAAACGGCATCACCCTGTAGCAGTAGGTCCCCCCTGGCGTTATGAACGCCGTTTTATCCTCGTCTGGCCGGTGCATCGGTATCTGATTGTAGCCGGGTAGGCATCCATAAAACTCAGATATCGGTATCCCGCAGCCGCGTCGACGAGTGCGTCAATGTTGGGGAAGGGGTAGCAGTCCTTAGGGCATGCTTTATTGAGATCGGAGTAGTCCACACACATCCTCCATTTCCCATTGTGCTTTCTTACCAGGACCACATTTGATAGCCAGGTCGAATAGTCCAGCTCCCGGGTGAACCCCGCTTCGAGGAGGCTGGCCGTCTGTCTGGTCACTTCCTGTGCCCTTTTCTGAGACATTTTTCTCCTCCTTTGAGCCACTGGTTTGGCTTCCGGCCTGATGGCTAGGTGGTGTGACATGAGACCGGAGTCTATACCCGGCATGTCGGCAGGTGTCCAGGCACAAATCGCCATTGGCTCTGATCACTTCCATCAAAGGTTCTTTCAACTCATGGGGGAGGTTCCTATTCACGAATGTGAATTTTTCCTCCGAGTTCTTGACCCTAAACTTTTCCAGGTCCCCTTCGGGCTCGGGTTTAGGTTTGTCATCAACTCTGGCATCCAGGTCGGCGAGAAATACTCCCGATGCCTCTTTAGACTTCTTTCTTAACGAGAGACTGGCGTTGTCGCAAGCGACTGCCGTTTCCAGGTCTCCCCTCACAGACCCTACTGACCCTTCTTCAGTTATGAACTTCATTACCAACATCCTTGTGCTGATGACTCCTCCTAGGTCGTTGATTGTCTTTCTCCCCAGGATGATGTTGTAAGCGGTGGAGTCTCGTAGGATCACGAACTCGGCCATTATCGTTCTTCTCCCTTGGCCTTGTCCCAATGAGGTCGGTAGGGTGATTATGCCATCCGGCTTGATGAAACGGTCGCCGAGTCCTACAACGCCGTGCTGGTGAGTCTGTAGGTCAGCGTCCCTTAGGCCTAAGGCATCGAACACATTGCGGAACATGATGTTCGAGTCTGCCCCCGTATCTACAAGGATTCGTTTGACGAGACTGGTTCCTACTCTAGCCGTTATGACCATGGGAGGGATTTCTCCGACTTCGTCAAACCACTGATCTTTCGGTTCGAACAAAATGGGTGGGAGCTTTCTCGTGCCTCGCGCAGAGGACGAGGAGACCGCCAGGATTTTGGCGTCTTTCCTTTGTGCCAACCTTGACCTCGGTGCCGCGTTCCTAGCTGTTACCACATTCACTATGGTGAGGCCTCGGTCGTCTTCCTCCGGTTCTTGGCGTCGCTTGGCTGCCCGGGTCCTGTCCTCGCCGTCATGGTCGCGATTCCGTCATCTCGGCTCTCTAATGAGGTGGGAGAATTCAGCTAGTTTTCCGTCCCTGATCGCTTGTTCCAATGCGTCATTCAGGTTGAAGCAATCCTTGTTTTGTGCCCATAGCCTTTGTGGTAGTCACAGTAAAGGCTTCGATTTCCCCCTATTCGTTCCTTCAGTGGTTGGGGTTTCGACAAGATCCCCTTTTCGGCGATTTGTTGATAAACCTCTATGATTGGTGCTGTGAGGGGAGTGTAATCGGTGAACTTCCCGACCCGAGGAAACGGTCTGGGTGCCTTGCTCGGACCGCCGTCCCTGGCGTGTTCCTTTTGTCCTTCTCTGCTCCCGCGGTGCCGGTCCTGGTTGTAGGAGGGCTGCCGTTTGTTGGCAGCCACGACTTGGCTTACTTCTTCATCGTTGATGTACTCCTTGGCTACACATTGGATCTCCTACATGGTCCACATCGGCTTCGTGGTGAGGTGCTTTCTGAAGTCCTCGTTCAGGAGTCTGTTTGTCAGGCACAAGCTTGCAACTGAGTCTGTCAGCCCGTCGATTTCCAGGCACTCGTCGTTGAATTTGTCTAGGTATTTCCTGGTCGGTTCGTCGGGTCGCTGAGTCACCCTAAGCAGGTTGATTGGGTGCTTTGCTTTTGCGATCCTGGTCGTGAATTGGGCTAAGAAGGCATGGCTTATGTCCACGAAACCGGTCACTGAGCCCTGCGGGAGGTTATTAAACTACCGTATTGCAGGTCCCGCCAGAGTGACCGGGAAAGCGCGGCACCTTACCTCGTCTTCCACTCCTTCCAGGTTCATCCTGGCCTCAAAGGCCTTGAGGTGTTCCAGCGGGTCTTGCGTTCCGTCATACCTCATGTCCGTTGGCTTGTCAAAGTGTTTTGGCAGCCGGACTTCGAGGATGGAACGATGAAATGGGGTCGCTCCCATTATCACGGGTCCCCAAGTTCTCGTTGTTCTCGCTTCGTCGTCCTCCCGACGGGCGTCCTCACGGTCCCGATCCATGGTACGCCGCCTCTCGTGCCTGGTGTAGATGATGGGGTTGTGGCGTCTTCTTGCGCGCCCTCTCTCCCCGGTGCTCTCGGATTCAGCCCGTGGGCTGGCTGTACGTCGGGAGTGGCTCCTCAAGTGAGAACGAGAGTGGCTTTGTTCAAGGGTGTGCTGGTCGTGTTCCCGGTCTGCTAGTCTGCGCTCCAAGTCCTGCATCCCGTGTCGCAGCTCTTGGATCATTCTAGCGCTGTTGTCGCCCGTTCCTCCAAAGGATCGTGGAGATCGTGTGGTTCGTCTCGGAGGGGACCTCACGCGCTGACGAGAGGAAGTCACAGAGGGCTCCCTTCTGCGCTCGGTCTCGTGGCCTGTTCTGCTTGAGCCCAGTACAACGTCCATTCAGACGACTTGCTTCCTCAAATACGGCGCCAATGTTCGGTAGGTCGGATACCGGACGGGTGTGGTAGATATCCTGATCGTTGAAGGGGAGGTCGTCTGCCCCGTACGTCTCTGGGCTGAGGGTAGACGAGGTCCCGAGCTCTTTGGATGTAGAGGAGGTGTCACCTGCAAAGACACTCCGACGCTCAAATCAGTGAAGTGTGCAGGCGAGTAAGGATTGAGTGGTATGTGACGTACCTTGGGGGAAGAGTAGGTCCTTCCCCATATATATCATGTCAGAGGTGGGCCCTGCAGAGACAGGCCCACCTTCTTCGAGGCCTCCCTCGCACAGCTATGACGAAGCTGTCAGGAACGCGTGGCCGGGTCGGCATCTGAGCGTCTCACCCCCGACCGTTCGGGCCGAGTGCTGCTCGGGTCGGGCCAGCCCGTAAACTGCTTGGGTCAGGCCGTAACTTTTGAATCAAAAGGAGCTCAACACACATAGTGGAGCAATTAAAAAAGCTATAAAAAATAACAAAATCCAATAAACCAACCTCTAGTCATCTTCGGTATGGCCAAAATAAACATCAATTTAGCGCCTTGATTAAAATAAAATAAACATATAGTATCACGAAAATAATTGATTGGGGCCAAAAGGGATAGGTTAACGAGGAATCTAATCCGTGGTTGGCATTAATGATTAAGTTGCATGAATTCAATTCATATCCTATAAACAATTTTTATCGTCGTTTCCAGTGTAGGCAACAACTAAACCAATAATGTTTGAAAACAACAAAAATAAGCTCAAACAGTTTAAATATTATTTCTCTAAGATTACTCTAACTAAAAATGGTGGCCAACTGGTCCAGCATGGAGAATCGTCAAAGAAGCCAAATGATGACTTAACCTTCCACCAACACAACACATGCGAGATTGTGAGAGAACTTAGAAGATAAGACAACTTATATAGTTGAGTTATGCCCTTCTTCTCTGTCTTTGAGCCCATTTTTGGAGTGCGAGTATATTTTATTATTATATGGTTTTGCCATGTAACCTTCTTGATTTGAACAAGTTAAGAGGCTTGTGTTGTGGTACCAATATAATTAGGCCATTTGCCCATGTTCCTTACACGAGTTCTCATAAGGTCCCATGTAATTGCTTTTGGCCACATAGATAGATCTATCTCAAATTTTTCTAGCTTCATCTATATATCATGCATATGCAAATTTTTTAGTATACTATGATTTTTATATATATTTTTAATGTATATAAGAATAATACATTGATTACATGCACGTATCATTTTTTTTCTATACATATTATGGATTATTGCAAAATTAGTAAATAATAGAGGGTAAACGGTATTTTTTTATTATAATAATTGTCTAAAAACAAAAGAGACATAAATTTTAAAAGAAAAAAAATAGTTATTGATATATGATTAAAATCAATGTTATGAAAATCGGTTCGGACCGACTGGTCGAACCGGTTAAACCGTGAAGGACAAACAGCAAAATCGAATTGAACCGGTGAACCGGTCAAAAATAGGTCGGTCAAATCGAACCGTGATCCGACCAGTTTTTTGAATGAACAGCCAAACGTTGCCATTTCAACCTCCAGTTAGCCCTAACTCCATCGCACTCCATCCTGAAGCCCAGATCAAGCTTCCAGAAGTCATAACACCTCTCTCACGCGACAGGGCTCCTCCCAATCTCCTCGAGTTCGTCGTCCCTCACCTCCGTCCAGCCACCTCCTCGTACCGCAATCGTCGTCCCTCAGCTCGCTCCCTTCTCCTCCATCGCAACCTTCCTTCCCTTCCATTAAACAGCCACCGTGGGAACATCGAAGCCTCCGTCGCGCACCCACGCCGCCGCTAGCTCTAGCCGTCAATTTTTTTAAATAGTTGAAAATAAATTATTTAAAGATATGTTAAGTGGTGTCCTTTTATGACAATTGTTGTTTGTAACTTTATTTAGAAAAGGCTAGATATTCCTAGAAAGATTAAATACAAAATACAAAATACGTGGAAGATTTATTTTGGTTCTAGTCAGATGTGCATTACTGCCCCTAATTCGTAGATTTTCACCATTATGTTTGTGCCAAGTCCTTTGATTTTGTAATTATGCTTATGTGTTTGTTCATTCTTGGGGTGTTACACCAATATTTTCGTTTTGAGTCTTCTGAAAATACCAGGGAGTTCAATGCAAGCGAGTTGCAAGAAGTATTAATTCTGTGGGTCTTTATGTTCCAGGAGGAACTGCTATATTACCATCAACAGCTTTGATGCTTTCTGTTGTAAGTAAAATTTTTTATCAAACTTGAATCAGTTGGATGTTGGCATCTTATATTTATGTTTGATTGGTTGTTTTTGTTATTTGCCTTTTGAGTTTGTATTTGAATGAGATTATAACATTCTGGTTTATGTAGTACTTTTAATTTGGATGATATTTTAAGATTTATATTAGACTATAATTATGTTTTAATGTGTTTATTTATATTTTATTTATTATTTTATTATAAAACGATTTTTTCGGTTCAACCACGATCAAACCGGTTGAACCTATGAACTAGTGAACCAGTAGTTAGAGCAGTTCGATGACCAGTTCGGTTTTCAGAACCTTGAATAGACGTGATTATTTTTTCATTAAATAAATAAATTTTAACTAATAGAATAAATATTTAAAGGGTTAAGTACGATTTTAGTTTTTAAGATATAGGTCGAAAATTGTTTTCGTCCCAATTTTTTTTTCATACAAAATCGTCCCTAATAAGGTTTAACTTAGTTTTAAAATCGTCATTCGAACTAAAATACTCTTCTCCTTCTTCATCAAAATACCCGATTCTTCTTCTCCATCACAGCAATACCTAGTTCTTCTTCTCCATACAAGAGAATCTCTTTTTATTTTTCTTTTTCTTTAACTAGAATTTCAACAAAATTTCAACTAAAATTTTAACAACAACAACATAATTTCAACACCAACAACAAAATTTTAACTTACAGATATCAACAAATCAAAATAGAAAAGTAGAAGAATGGAATAGAATCGGAAGTAAAACAGAAACAGAAAAATAATGAAATCAATCATAATGGAATTAGAGTCAACAACAATAGTGTAATTAACAAAATCAACAAATCTAACAATGCAATTAACAAAAGAAACAGAAGTAGAATAATCAACTTAATTAACAAAATAAAAAACAAAAGCAGAATAATCAACTTAATCTAAAACAGAATTGGAACCCAGCAGCGAGGAGCTAGCAAGGAAGAGGAGTAGCGGCGAAATCCAGCGACGAGAATGCGAAGTAGCGGTGAACTACGAGGAGCAGTGGCAAGCTGCGACGAGCAGCGGCAACCGGCGAGAGGAAGATGAGCAGATTCCCTTCCTCTCTCGCATGATTCCCTTCTCCTCACCTTCCCTTCCCCCTTCTTCTTTCCT
>NC_029792.2:4910614-4912052 GCF_000816755.2 Arachis ipaensis
ATCAGTTTTTTTTCTTTATTTTTTTATAATTTTTTTAGTTAGGAATAATTTAATAATAAAAATTAAAATTTTGATAAAAAAAATAATTTTAAAATTAAATTAAATTCTAAAGATAATTTTATATAAAAACAAATTCGAAATAAAAAAAATTTCGGCCTATACTTAAAGAAGTAAAATCATACTTAATCCATATTTAAAAGATCCAATTATATATCAACACTAACTTGGAATTGGCTTACACAATCAGAGCCTCACTAACTGGCCAGGGGATACTTCATGTGCAAACCAAATTTAACCAATAGAAAAACAAGTTAAAGTTTGTGAGCGTGGGGTATTCCACTCAAATAATCTTATTTAATTGGAGATAAGGTTTGGCAAGTTTAGAATCTCATCTCTGGTCTTACGTGAGATAAGTACATGATTAGAGCTTAGTGTATATATTATTAGTTAATTTTTTTTATATGACAAGTTGTTTTAATTCGAGGAGGGTGCTTCAGTGCTTGCCTCTGTTTAGCGACAGTTACAAATGTATAACAAATAATGAACTTATTGCCATGTTACAATTACAAACGGGACAAACATGGTAGGGGCGCAAGGATGCGAAAATGGCAGCCACAAATTATTTTAATTTTAGTTTTTGTCTTTTAAGAAAAAACTCATTCACAAAAGAGATTAAATATAGAATGTGCCATTAAAATCCTTAGCAGAACATGAAATAATGAAACATTTTAACAAAATATAAAAACTTAAAAAAGATAATACTAATCTTGAACGAGAGAAAAACAAAGTTAAGAAGAAGAAGAAAATAACTATATGTAATTATAATTCATGAGTAATGTCATATGTTCAGTAAATATTATTATTTTTGTTTTGACTAATAATAATTTATATATATTTATTTTTATAAAAATTTTACATACAAAAAATATATAATTTAACTCTATATTTGACAAAATTTTTACACATAAATTAATATAATTTTATTTTTTAGAATTTATATGCATAAATTAATAAAATTTACTTGCTGAATATAATTTAGTATTTGTATTGATTAAATAATGACAAAAATACTAAAAATTGCTATAACTAATATAAAAATTTCTCATAATTTATTATTAATGGCGCTTGATAGGTATATATATATATTACGTTGTTAGAAATTAAATATTGTATAATTCAATTTAAATATTATCCTTTGGGAGTTTGAAAAGACAAATCAAGAAGCCACTTGATTCACTTATTCAATGGATGAACCATCACCCATGCATCCCCCCAACCCCCTTAGCTTTCTCTCTAATCTCTCTCTCTCTCGCTCTCTAGAACAAAAACGGACATAGATTCATTCAATCTGAGTACCATATGCGTATTAATTAGGTTGTCTACTTTTAGGATTTTAGCTTGCTTAAAAGTTAAAACATTTGTCTCTCACCAACATTTC
>NC_029792.2:4912083-4916190 GCF_000816755.2 Arachis ipaensis
TTTGACGTACTGTACATCTAATTACGTAACATTACATCAATAAAATTAAGAGAAAATGTCACTCCTCTCTCCTGCGAGATGTTAAAATGACACTCTCCTCCCTTCTATTTATAAAATATACATTTCCCTCCCTTATAACTTTTAAAAAATCTCTTCTTTAATCTATTTTAAATTTTTTGTGTTAACTAATGTTAACTTTATCTATTTTTCAAAAAAAAAATTATTTTTTACAAAAATACCCTTTAGCAAAAATTTTATTTTTTATCATTAAATTTTGCTTACTAAAATATCTTTTAATAAATTATTTTTTTATTAATTAAATTATATTTTTACCAAAATACTTTTAAAAAAATTAATGGATTAAAGAGAATATTTTTTAAGAGTTATAAGGAAGAAAAATGTACATTTTATAAATAGAAAAAAGAGAGTATCATTTTAGCATCTCGCAAGAGAGAGAAATAAAATTTTCTTTAAAATTAATTACTTTTTATATTAACTACATGTATAACCATCCAAAAAAATGGATATAATTACATGACAATCCCTCCATTAAAATTAGAGGAATGTTAGGGAGTCAGTAATTTTTATGATTTATATCCATCAAATAACTATCAATGATAATTTTAATAGTGTGAGATTGGTGTGAGATTTCATCCAATATCTCACTTTTTTTTTGCTGGTTACATGCTGGTCAGAATTTAACAAAGTTACTGCCAGGATGTATAATATTATTTATTGCTTCCATTGAATTAGTATTTTTAATTGTGACGCCTTTTGGTTTATCTTCTGAACTTGGGCATATTATTTAATTTATAAAATATCTTAACTTTCATCATCATGACGTTACTTATATATAAAACAAAACATGAAACTTTTATCTTATAATTATTGTAATGTATTGTTTAAGAAAGCAAATTTTCACAGGTCACTTTTCCCTTTGTAAATCATTTCGAAGTGAGTGGTCGGTGCATATATATAAATATACATATAAAATTAGATATTACACATATATATAAATGTTAGGTAACAAATCTTGCCACTTTGCCAGTAGAGAATGTAAATTACTAAATTATATATTATGCATACGCATCCTCATAGGTTAGTTAATTACCAATAGCTAGCAAACCATCCGTTTATGCTTATTAAGTTATCTTGGTGATAGAAATGTTTTTGGCCCTATGTGTATAATGTTACAGGACACATGTAATGAGCCAAAGTTAAATAGACAACTGATATTTTATTATAGCTTGATGCATGTATATAAGTATATTGGAAGATCGGAGATATTATGAGTATTACCCAATTTTTAAAGTTCGTCGGTTATTATATATGGTCATTCAGCAATTGATATAGATTTAATTTTAATTCATGGGTTTGATTCTATTCAATTAAAGAAGAGACGCATGCAGATGTGACCCTGTGGTCCTTCAAGTCAAGGGGTCATATCTTAAGAAACCAATATAGTTTATTTGGATAAGCTACTTGAAAAGAATGTGGTGTTAAATGGCTTGAAGCGTTTGTTTTGTGCCACACTTATCGTATAAGCTGACCCTTCTCTATTTTAAAAGTAGTACTAAGATGACTTTCATTATTAAGAGGAGTAATAATGCTGTTTATCAAAGCATTTTTTCCCAAAAGAAAGCAACATATTAGCTATTAGCCTATTACACATTTATGAGAGGACCATTTTTGACAGTGATATAGGAAAACACAAGCTAAGCTAAGGGGCACTTTTGTCACAATGATAGTAACTGCATACTGGCCTAGTGGCACAATCTTTTTCACTAAACCCTAACTATATATTCTTGTTAGGATTAAGTATAGTTTTTGATAAAATTGTAAAAGAATAGGAAAAGAAAAGAATGCAAACTTTTATTAATTGTTGATTGAATTGTACTGAATTGAAGTGTATTGTAAACTATGAGGGTAAAATTAAATATATATAGAGATCATTGTCCTGTGAAAGATAAAAGCAAATAAAGATAAGATAAGAACAATTAAAGATAAGATAAAGATAAGATAATAAAGACTAAAATTAAAATTGAATTTTTGTATTCTGTTAGGCTGAATTTGTGGGCCACGATACTTCTTTATTGTTGTCATGGGCTAAAGTAGAAGAGTAGTTTAATACGCCCCCGCAAGCTGGTGGATGGAAGATGTCAATAATCCACAACTTGGATAAGTTCCGATGAAATTGTTGAGAAAAGCGCGTCTGACGTGGTGACGCGGAGGAAGATGCGTGCGGCAGAGCTTGAGCTGCCTACTGCAAAAATATAAAAGGAGATGCTGTGCTTGAGCAGCGATCTTCAAAAACTGCGTGCGGCGGAGCTTGAGCTGCCGGCGGCAAAAATATAAAAGGAGATGCTGTGCTTGAGCAGCGATCTTTAAACAATTGCGTACGGCGGAGCTTGAGCTGCCGACGACAAAAATACATAAAAGGAGATGCTGTGCTTGAGGGAGAGAGAGCAAGCACCGATCTTCATAAAAAAAAAAGAATGAAAAAATAAAAAATAAAAAAATAAAAAAATAAAAAAATAAGCGTGTAAAACGCAACAAGATAAAAAAATAAGCGTGTAAAACGCAACAAGATTGATCTTTAGAGGGCGCGTATGGCGCAATAAGAGTGGTCTTCAAATGGCGCGTAGAGCGCAATAAGAGTGTAGATGGAACTGCTAGAACAGATGCAGATTGAACTGCTGAAACAGAATACTGACAAAACTCCTGGAAGAAGAAGTTGCAGATGAAATGCTAGAAGAAGGCGCAGACGGAATTGCTGGTAAAGAACCAGGATAATTAAAACTATGGTAGAATTTTCACTTGGATGCATGTAACTAAATCTATGATTATTTATTGTGGGAGGAAGTTGAAAAAGAAGCATGGTGATTTCTTACCGAAAAGATGATAACTTATATATCCTCCTCAAGGAGGATACCATGACTCTGATACCATGATAAAATTGTAAAAGAAAAGAATGCAAACTTTTATTAATTGTTGATTGAATTGTATTGAATTGAAGTGTATTGTAAACTATGAGGGTAAAACTAAATATATATATAGAGCATTGTCCTGTGAAAGATAAAAGCAAATAAAGATAAGATAAGAACAATTAAAGATAAGATAAATATAAGATAATAAAGACTAAAATTAAAATTGAATTTTTGTATTCTGTTGGGCTGAATTTGTGGGCCACGATACTTCTTTATTGTTGTCATGGGCTAAAGTAGAAGAGTAGTTTAATAGTTTTGGTCCCAAAAATTTTTCGCCAGAATCGAAATCATCCCTCTTGTAATTTTCGATTTAAAATCGTCCTTAATGTTGCATTTCATTTTAAAATCGTCATTTCTAATAAATTTTTTTTTCTACATGACAAAAATACCATTTTTTTCCACCATTTCAATAGCAACAACCAGATGCAGAAGAACAACAACCATGGATCTTGTATACAATTAACCATTAACAAAAATTCAATAACCTAAGCTAATTCAACAACAACAACAACAATTCAGTAGCAACTTTCAGCAATTCAATAACCTAAAATCAACTAACAGAAAATTAAAATCCAGCTAAACTAACCCAGAATCAAATCAAGGGGCTGGAGGGAGGGTAACAGGTAGTGGTGGCTCTGATTCCTTCTGCGACAGGGACTGAGGGAGGGAAAGCAGGGAGGCTCGTTGGCGGTGGTGAAACAGAGGAGACTCCACGTTGCTGCGTGGTGGTGAAGCAGAAAAGGCTCGCCGGCGGTGAGCTCTGG
The DNA here is from genome assembly GCF_000816755.2 of Arachis ipaensis. Lineage (NCBI taxonomy): Eukaryota > Viridiplantae > Streptophyta > Magnoliopsida > Fabales > Fabaceae > Arachis > Arachis ipaensis. Next base: position 4,915,835 of record NC_029792.2, read on the forward strand.
TTCGAGGAGATTTGAGACAGGGAATAAGAGAAGGAGGGGAGAGGGTCGCGGTTGATCTGGACAAGAGAGAGGCAGCGGCTGCAGCGGCGGGACGGCGAGACTGCGGCAGCGGGACGGCAGCTTCCCTTCCCCCTTCATCGTCATCATCATCAGAATTCTGGAGGAGGCGGCGGCGACGACGAGGTCATGGCGTTCGAGGAGATCTGAGACAGGAAAGAAGAGAAGGAGGGGAGAGGGTCGCGGTTGATCTGGACAAGAGAGAGGCAGCGGCTACAGCGGCGGGACGGCGAGACTGCGGCTTCCCTTCCCCCTTCGTCGTCATCATCATCAGAGTTCTGGAGGAGGCGGCGGTGACG
>NC_029792.2:4916390-4917353 GCF_000816755.2 Arachis ipaensis
TTTAATATGAAAAAAACGTTAAGGACAATTTTAAATCGAAAATTAGATGAGGGACGGTTTCGATTCTGGCGCTAAACTTTTGGGACCAAAACCATACTTACCCCTTCTTGTTACTATAAAATAAAACTTTGACTAACTATTATTATTATTATTACGATTTATTAGGTAGACAATGACTTTTCTAAGTATTAGGTAGACAATGACTTTTCTAAGTAATGTAAATAATTGGTTCTAGAATTGACCCAATAAAGTAAAAAAATACTCCATCCATAAATTACCTTCTAAACCTTAATATTTAGATAATCATCCGCACACCTAGTGAATTGAATATCCAACTAATGTTAACTGTACATGAGTAAATTGAATAAAAAAAAATCATCTAATTAAAAATAATCAACATAATCTTCTGCATACCTATTAAATTGAACATCCCACATATCCATTGTTCATATTGTTTAATATACATATTCTTTTTATATTTAATAAAAAAATTTATTTTTTTTATCTAATTATATTATTAACCAAAAATTTCTAATAGCCAACAAAGCATTAATCATGAAATAAATAAATAAATAAATTGAGTGAACATGAACAAAACTTAACATTTTTCTTTTTGGAGGGGGAACAAAACTTAACATTATTCAAGCTATTTCTGGTACAGATGAACCTAACTGGGTTTTGGTCACTCAAATTATCAATAAAGGCTGAAGGGCCCAATAGTATAAGCCCAAAAATTCTAGTAGTGTTTTCACAAGCACTTTCAAAATGGTTGATCCAAGTATACCAAAATATATGGTTGATCCAACAAAAAATAAAAGGCACTCCCCAATTAAAGTTTTTATTCATACAAATACAATAACGCTGATTCACTAATTTAAATTGATCTAATAATTAATTTATTAGTCTATTTAAGTAAGTATTGTAAATTCAAATTTCGCTTTATACATATACTAATCTATTAAC
>NC_029792.2:4917405-4944805 GCF_000816755.2 Arachis ipaensis
GGGGTAATAATAATATGGAAGCTACTACGATAAAGTTGTCATTTTTATCTTTTTATAAAGACGTTTTTTATTTTGTGGTTGTTATTAATTTAAAAACGTATCACTAAAAGTGTTGCTTAAAGAGAAAGTGTTACCCTTAATCATTAACTTGGCTATCTCTTATTAATGTATCTGCAATAATATTTTTGTCACCCTTGATATATTTAATTTTTATTGGATATTGTAACAAAAATAATAGCCATCTTACCAATCGTCCATGATTATAATCAACTTTTAAATTATATCGTATGAAACCTGTTAGATAACTTGAATCTGTCCTTAATGTAAATTCTTTGGGTAGTAAATCAATTTTCCATTTTTAAGAGTTTTAATTGCTACTAGAGTTTCCTTTTCATGAGTAGTATATCTCTGTTCTGTTGGTGTAAATGTCCCTGAAATATACCTGCAAAGTAATTCATTTGGGAAATATTTAGAATCTAGTGATTCTTTTTCTTGTTCCAATCTTTTTATAGCTTTCTTAACATTTAGACATCCTGACTAGGTTATGTTTGAAGCATCTGTTTCTACTATTAAGTAGTCGTTTTCTTCTGGAATATAAAGTTCTGGAAGCTTTTTACATAATTCTTTGGCTTTTTGAATTTGCATATTATCTTCTTCTTCCCATTTCCATTCTTTTTTAGTACTTATTTTTTGAAATAAGTTTTTAGTGTATTCTGTTACATTCTTTAAAAATCCTTGATCAGAAATATAATTTATACACCCTAAAAATCTTTGTAATTGTTTTCTATCTTTTATTTTATTAGGAAATAAATTTACCTTTTCTAAAACATTTGGTTGAAGTTTTAACTTTCCTTGAGTGGATAGAATTAATCTAAAAAATTCTATTTCTTGTTTTGCTATTCTTGCTTTCTTTTTGCTAAGAACTAATCATTTTTCTTTACATCTTTCTAATACTATTAATAATTTTTGAAGATGATCTTCTTTATCCTGTTTTGTAAAAATTAATATATCATGAATGTAAACTAAAACAAATTCATTTATTAACTCTTTTAGATTTTCTTCCATAAATTTTTGATAGATACCTGGGGCTTGTTTTAATCCGAATGGTAAAACATTCCATTCATAGAGCAACACACTTGTTGATTCTTTTGTTGGGCAAGTAAAAGCAGTTAATTTCTTTGTTTCTTCGTCTAAACGAAGTTGCCAATATCCTGATTTTGCATCGAGAGATGAAAACTAAGTTGCTCCTTTGATTTTTTCTAAAATAGAATCTTTTCTCGGAAGTTTATGAGCATCACCAACAGTTGCTTTATTCATCTTCTTATAATTAATTACCATTCTTCATTTTTCCCATTTAATTTCATTATTGTTTTCGACATAAAAGGCTAGAGCCGCACGAGGACTTTTACTTAATCTTATAATTCATTTTTCCAAAAGATCTTTACATTCTAATGAGAACTCCTCTCTATCTCTTTGGAAATAAGGAATTTTATTTGGAACATTTATTTCCTTTGTAGGATCTTTTAATTTAATGCTTACTAATTCTTTATTTGTATTTTTAATATCTAAAGGCGTAAATTTCACTCAAAAGTTCTTCTATTTTTATTTCAAGATTATTTTTTGGGATATTTATCTGAAAATATAAATTTAAATAACATGTTTCTAATATAGAAAATATTTTAATTTTTAAAATCTTATCTATAGTAGTAGTTTGTATTTTTATACGTTTTGATTTTTTATTTATTGTATAGTAGTAGTTGGTATTTTTATACGTTTTGATTTTTGATTTATTGAAGAATCGTGTGGAGCTTTTAAAATTATATATGTTAATTCTTGAATGAATGGATGATATAGCTTTAAGAAATTATTTCCTATGATAAAATTCATTCCAGAATCTAACATACATATGGATGGAACAATGAACCTATAATTTTGAATAAATATTTCAACCATTTCTGCTTTTTGGTTAATTTTATGTACTGATTTGTCAGCTATTCTAACTCTTAACGGTTTCTTGAATTTTTTCCAATCAAGTTTTATATTTGTACTAGCAAAGCATTGTGTTGCTCCAGTATCTATGAAAGCATTTATAAATTTTTCTGTTATTTTTATAGTAATAAATGTAGCATTATTGCTCAGTCTCTAAGTCTGTTTCTGAGACATATTCAAAAATATAGTCTAAATTATCATCTGATTCTTCTAATGGTTCCATGAAACAAGACTTAGCAATTTCTAATTGTTTGATAAGGTCCTTTTTATCCTTCTTTTTTGGGCATTCATTTGCATAGTATCCTTCTTCTTGGCAATACCAACACTTACAATTTTCTTTTTTATTTGGACAATAGTTATTTTTTTATCTTTTGTTTTTATTGTTATTTCTTTTTCTAAAATACCTCTTTTTTCACCAGTTTGGATATTATTTTTTTTCTAAATTGATATTTTTTTTTCTTTGAAAATTTTTATTAACACCATATTTTTGAGGAATTTCTTCATTATCTTGACAGCAAATTCTAATTATATTTTCAAATCTTTTTTGAGTCGCTTCTTGCATACAGCGTTCTTTTATTTCCTCTCTTATTGCAGAGGTTGCTCCGCCAAAATTATTTTCAATTCTTCCTCTATTTATTTCTCTTATAAATCTTCCCATTATAAATTCATTAGCAGGGTATGGAAGTTTTGTTATATACATACTAAGATAATAATAATGTATTCTATATTCACATATATAAGATTCCACATTACATAAATCATATATTTGAATATTAGCTAAATGGTTTTTTGCTTCTTGATATTCTTTATTATAAACTTCTTGTCTATGATCTATAATATTTTTTCCGAAAAATTCTCTATACAGAACAATCATTATATGTAATATCTTATCATAAACTGTTGTTTTTGTTGCTAATTCTTCTATTATTTGATTTTCTATTGATGTCATATAATCTCTTACAGTTCCTTTAGTATGAAACCCTATATAATTCCAGATATCTCCTCCAGACAATTCACTAAGTTTTGGATTAGTAAAGGCTTCTAATAAGAAGGAATTCAACCAGTTCTCGAAAATTTCTTTTTCATTCTTTTTACAGTCTAAATCGAGCATTCTTTCTCCTTTCAGTTCCTGGATTTTAGGAACGTATTTTGATGGTATTTTTGTATACTTTGAATTTTTATTCATAAATCCCTTTTTAAAAGCATAATTTTCAAAACATGTTTCCCATTTAAATTGAGATTGATTATCCTTAGATGTTCCAGCTTCATTTTTTACTTGTATTAGAATTGCTGGTTCCATCACTTGAATAATCTAGGACGTGTTCTTCATTTTCTATATTTTCAGAATTTACTAGTTCTTCTTCTATTTGAAATTCTTATTCCATAATATTATTTTTTTGAGCCATTTTTAATTGTTTAAAAAGCATTGTAACTTCTTCTAATTTTTCTTCAATATTCATAATTTTAATGGTGGTTTTACTTTTAGTTCTGTTATGTTGGCTATATTTTGAAAATTTTCTTTCTTGGGATTATATTTCTGAAAATATTTATTTAATATATGATCAATTTCGTTTATATTAGGTTTCTCTTTTTCCTTATTTCTTTAAAATTTTATGGATATTAATATTTCTTCAAGCATATCTACTATAGAATTTAATTGTGGGTTAAAAGTATGATAAAGATGTGGGGAATCATTTCCATGGTAACATTTTTTAGAAAATTCGTGTGAAATATAAATTTTTTCAGGTTTTTGAAGTCCTTCCATAAAACTTATAGTAAAATAAAGATTTTGAGAAAAATCATTTTGTATTGATTTTAAGAATTCGGTGTCATTACAATTAACATTAGTTAAAATCATTAGTTTTTGATCTATTAATTTTGATAATTTAATTATTTCTTCTCTTAAATCTTCTAATTTTCTTTTTTCCATTAGGTGACGCTTTTGTTATAAAATGCTACGATTTTAAGTGTTTTGTAGTGAAAAGTGTGTCTTAGAATGTAGTTTAGATCTTGCCACGTAGGCGTCTTTAACAAAAGTTATTTTTGGGATCTTTATCTTAGTGGTGGCCTTCTTTTAATTCTTCATTCGAAATTTCTACTAACTCTTCATATTTTGCCTCGAATAAGTCTATAATTTGTATAGATTCAATTGGTGGTGCTTTATTCAAAGGATTTTGATAAAAATAATTTGCAACTTCATAATCTGAAGTATTAACCATTTCTACATTTTCTCTTGTATTTGTTATATGATTATTTATTACTAGTTCTTGATGTATATTTATAATTTTGATTTCATATTTATAATTTTTTAATTCTGTTCTAATTTCTATCATATTTATAATATTCTTTTTTACATGGATTATTATATATAAAATCTTTTATCTGTTTGTCTTTTTCTTTAATATAATTTCTTAAATCCTCAATAACTTCTTTTATTTCTACACTTTCTCTTGTTTCTAAATATCTTTCTAATTTTTCAATTTCATTCTCTATCTTTTCTTTCAACAGCTTTAATTCTTTTAAATCGTAATATGGTTTTCCAGCCATTTATAAATTTCCTAAATTTAATTCCAACTTGTTTATAATTATTCTTATTTCTCTTTTTTATTATAAGATCATCAATTTCGTCTTGAAGATTATTTAATTCTTTTTTATACTCCTCTATTTTATTTTTTAATTTTTTTGCTCTTTTCCTTTTTATTTTATTTTCTGGTTTTTCAATCTTTTTATGCTTCTTAAATTAGGTAATCTTATTATAATTCCTAAAAATAGTTTTTTTAACATTATTTATTTTAGAATTTCTGCAAACTCTATCATCGATTCATGACTATTCTAGAGATTCTATTAATTTTTCTAGCTCTTCAACTTCTTTTTTCAGTTTGTTATAGATTATTTTTAGAGCTTCAAATCCTCTTTGATTTATTTCAGAAAATTGCAAATAATTCAAACGATTCTCTCTTTCAAAGAGCTCTTGTTTCTTATCTTGATAAGTTACATATATTTCTTCCTTATCTATTGTCATAATTTAATATTTAGGGTTTCATTTAATTTTTTGACCTTTTTTGTTAATTATTTTATTTCAGAGTTTTCTTCTTTAATTTTTAATTTAGATAAACTTAAAGGACTATTGATTTTAGATTCTCTTATTTGGAAATTTGATGAAAACGATCTTCTTGATGGTTCTTTTAATAATAGAATTTGGTTTTCAATAGCTTTATATTTTGGTATTTCTGTTTTTACAATATTCTGAAATAATTCATCGACATAAATTCTTTCTCTATTTTTAAATATTATACTATGATGGCTATTTGTTAAAGCATAATTTATTGCATATGTAATTGAAAATGGTTCATCATCTTGTTCCATTAAACTTTTTCTATGAAATTTTATAAGCTAAACTTATAGATCTTCCAAGATTTTTAGTTGATAAAGGTATAGCATATCCAAGATGGACCTTAAATTTAACATTTACATTTGCCAAATTTCCATGAACAATTCCAATTATTTGATCTATTGGGTCATTAGTAATTCTTTTGTCACAGATTGCTAAACTTATTGGTGAATTAATTCCTTTCATATATGTAGATTTGATTAAGACTTGTATGGTACTAATTTGAATCCATCCAATTTTAGATCTTTTTTGTTGATCCTTAATTTTCTCAATCTGTTTACTCAATTCTTCATCATTTATCAAAGCTATTTCAAGTTCTCCATTACCAGATTTTATTTTTACAGGAGCTTCAAGTTGAATTTTTTCATAGTATATTATATTTTTTTCTATTTAAAACTTATTTTAAAAGACTTTGTTTATTAAAATTTTCATTTGATTTGAGATTTAGTTCTGTTTTTAAAACAGCCTGTTTTTCATTATCTAATAAAGCAGTTAATCTATAATAATCAGATTCTTCTGTTAATTCTAGGCTTTCTAAATAATTCATAACTAAGAGACTAGGATAAAGATGTACCTTTCTGGAGAAAAACTTTTTTTATTTAGTAAATTTTACATAAGGTATTTTTATCTCAGAGGGGAGATTGTAGATATTAACTTCATAGGGGAGTTTAAAACTATTTTTCCCTAATGCTATGTTTGTTTGAGAAGAAAATGGAAGAAAAAAAAGGGGAGGAAAGAAAATGGGAAGGAAAATGATTATTTTCCATTGTTTGGTTGAGGAGAAAAATTAGAGAGGAAAGAAAATGGAGAGAAAACTAATGTTTCTCTCTCTATCTCCAATACTACCCCTTCACTTTTTAATATATTTTATAATATAGGGGTAAAATTGTCTTTTTTATAACATTTCTTTCCTTCTTATTTTCCTTCCATCCAAACACATCTAAAGAAAATAAAAATCCACCTAATTTCTTTTCTTTTCTTTCTTTCCTTTCTATTTCCTTCCTCTCTATTTCTTTCCTTCCAACCAAACATAGCCTAAGAAAATTCTTTGTCAGACTACAGAATTGCCTCGATAGCTTCCTCCTTGCTCTCCTAGCATATGAGTACTCTTAGCCTTTTGCTTTTTGTTTTCTGATACTTTCTACAATTGCCTAAGCAATCTATTTATAATGGTTGGGTCTGATGGACAATTTCCATCCTTACTCTTCTTATGACGTCATTGCTTACGTCATTGTTTACTATCTTGCACCAGCTACATTATTGGTGCTTTATGACCTAAGCGCTTATGCCATTATGCAATAATGTTGAGGGATGCTTCAGATGCACTGTCCTCCTCTTTTATCATGTGGGTGGATCCCATTTCATTATTGCTTTCTTCATATATTTCCGAGGCGCATAGCTGGCACCTGTGGTCTTCTCTGTCTTTTATCAAATAGCAGAGATTCCTTCTTATCCCTTCAGGGAGCTTTTCTAAAAGTCTAGATAAATTGTAGAATGCTGATTCAAATTTCACCTAAGAGTCTCATTTCTCTTTCTTCAGTTTCATTTCTTTTACTGGACACAAGCAGAGTATTTCTACTTTTATAATTAATTCTTGTGTGAGATTCCTTCGTTATTTTTTGAGTTCTTTCAAAGACCCTTGCTAATGTACTGGCTAGTCTTCCTTCATGACTATAAATTGTTAAATCTTGAATTTGATCAATTGGTTGAAAATTTTCTGAAAAAACGAACATGAATATTACTTGGTATGCTAGAACCAAGCATTCTTCTTCTTCATTAAAAATAGGTTGACTATTTGTAAATTTTAGGAATACATCCCTTTGATTTACATTGTCAATCATATTTTTAAATCTCTTTACTGCATCAACGAATCCTGCAGGAAACTCACTAATAATTTTTAGATCATTAAAAATTAAAATTGTATCAATTAATCCATACTGAAAAAACTGATAAGTGTCAGATGGGGAAGCATCTGGAAAAATAACCAGCTTTGTTAGCTGTTCTTTGACATTAGGATAATATTCCAAAATTGCCATTTTTTCTTCAGTCCAATTCAAGATTATATTAAGGGTTTCTCTGAGATTTGATCTACAGACACTTTTTTTTCCTTGATTTCAGCCCTTGTAGGAATGTTTCTCATTATTCCTATTCTCTAGGCTTGAATTGGAGCTTAATCTGCTCTTCTTAGGGTTTGCTCTGGGTGAAGAGCTTCATATTCCATGAAGGACTCCTTTGCCTCTTTCAACGTTAAAAATCATCCTTTATGAATTATCTTTGATTGATGTATGAATGGTGCTGCTTTTTTCCAAGCATCATATACTCCTTTCATGGAACCATTATAAATTACATAATATTTTTTATCTTGGGTGGATTTTTTAATAATTTCAGCAATTATTTTATTTTCTGAAATTTTTTCTCCTCCTAGTTTGTCAACCATGCTTAACTGGCTGAACTCTGATAGTTTTGCATATTGTGTTGATTTCAACTTCTTGAGGGATTGGATCTGTGTCCTTATTTGCTGACAATGCTTGTAATTTTCGAGTTCTTGCTCATATTTTTGAATTTCTTGGTCTAATGCGTTATAAACGAACTATAAGTTTTATTGAAGGACTTCAAAAACCTGAAAAAACTTATATTTCACACGGAGTTTCTAAAAATGTTACCATAGAAATGATTCCCCACATCTTTTTTTTTTACCAAAGATATGAGACTCGAACCCGCAACCTCTTAATTGAGTATGGGGAGACTATGCCATTTGAGCTATTACTCATTGGCTAAATTTGGAAAGATATTTGACTCGAACCCGCGACCTCTTAATTGAGTATGGGGAGTCTATGTCATTTGAGCTATAACTCATTGGCTAAAAATTTGGAAAGATAGGAGACTCGAACCCGCAACCTCTTAATTGAGTATGGGGAGTCTATGCCATTTGAGCTATTACTCATTGGCTAAATTTGGAAAGATAGGAGACTCGAACCCGCAACCTCTTAATTGAGTATGGGGAGTCTATGCCATTTGAGCTATTACTCATTGGCAAAAATTTGGAAGATAGGAGACTCGAACCCGCAACCTCTTAATTGAGTATGGGGAGTCTATGCCATTTGAGCTATTACTCATTGGCAAAAAGTTGGAAAGATAGGAGACTCGAACCCGCAATCTCTTAATTGAGTATGGGGAGTCTATGCCATTATTGAGTATGGGGAGTTTATGCCATTTGAAATATTACTCATTGGCGATTCCCCACATCTTTATCATACTTTTAACCCACAATTAAATTCTATAGTAGATATGCTTGAAAAAATATTAGTATCCATAAAATTTCAAAGAAATAAGGAAAAAGAGGAACCTAATATAAACGAAATTGAACGGATATTAAATAAATATTTTTAGAAAGATAATTCTAAAAAAAATTTCAAAATATAGCCAACATAACAGAACTAAAAGTAAAACCACCATTAAAATTATGAATATTGAAGAAAAATTAGAAGAAATTACAATGCTTTTTAAACAATAAAAAATGGCTCAAGAAAATAATATTATGGAACAAGAATTTCAAATAGAAGAAGAACTAGTAAATTCTGAAAATATAGAAAATGAAGAACACATCCTAGATTATTCAAGTGATGAAGAACCATCAATTCCAATACAAGTAAAAAATGAAGCTGGAACATATAAGGATAATCAATCTCAATTTAAATGTGATACAGGTTTTAAAAATTATGCTTTTAAAAAGGGATTTATGAATAAAAATTCAAAGTATACAAAAATACCATCAAAATACGTTCCTAAAATCCAGGAATTGGAAGGAGAAAGAATGCTCGATTTAGACTGAAAAAGAATGAAAAAGAAATTTTCGAAAACTGGTGAATTCCTTCTTATTAGAAGCCTTTACTAATCCAAAACTTAGTGAATTGTCTGGAGGAGATATCTGGAATTATATAGGGTTTCATACTAAAGGAACGGTAAGAGATTATATGACATCAATAGAAAACTAAATATAATAGAAGAATTAGCAACAAAAATAACAGTTTATGATAAGATATTACATATAATGATGATTCTGTATAGAGAATTTTTCGGAAAAAATATTATAGATCATAGACAAGAAGTTTATAATAAAGAATATCAAGAAGCAAAAAACCATTTAACTAATATTCAAATATATGATTTATGTAATGTGGAATCTTATATATGTAAATATAGAATACATTATTATAAATTAAAAGAAAAAGATAAAGACCATTATCTTAGTATGTATATAACAAAACTTCCATACTCTGCTAATGAATTTATAATGGGAAGATTTATAAGAGAAATAAATAGAGGAACAATTGAAAATAATTTTGACGGAGCAACTTCTGCAATAAGAGAGGAAATAAAAGAACGTTGTATGCAAGAAGCGACTCAAAAAAGATTTGAAAATATAATTAGAATTTGTTGTCAAGATAATGAAGAAATTCGTAAAAAATATGGTCTTAATAAAAATTTTCAAAGAAAAAAAAATATCAATTTAGAAAAAGAAAATACTATCCAAACTGGAGAAAAAAGAGGTATTTTAGAAAAAGAAATAACAATAAAAACAAAAGACAAAAAAATAACTATTGCCCTAATAAAAAAGAAAATTGTAAGTGTTGGTATTGCTAAGAAGAATGACACTATGCAAATGAATGTCCAAAAAAGAAGGATAAAAAGGACCTTACCAAACAATTAGAAATTGCTAAGTCTTATTTCATGGAACCATTAGAAGAATCAGATGATAATTTAGACTATATTTTTGAATATGTCTTAGAAACAGACTTAGAGACTAAGCAATAATGCTACGTTTATTACTATAAAAATAACAGAAAAGTTTATAAATACTTTCATAGATACTGGAGCAACACAATGCTTTACTAGTACAAATATAAAACTTGATTGGAAAAAATTAGAGAAACCGTTAAGAGTTAGAATAGCTGACAAATCAATACATAAAATTGACCAAAAAGTAGAAATTGTTGAAACATTTATTCAAAATTATATGTTCATTGTTCCATCCATGTATATGTTAGATTCTGGAATGAATTTTATCATAGGAAATAATTTCTTAAAGCTATATTATCCATTCATTCAAGAATTAACATATATAGTTTTAAAAGCTCCACACGATTCATCAATAAATCAAAAATCAAAACGTATAAAAATACCAACTACTACTATAGATAAGATTTTAAAATTTAAAATATTTTCTATATTAGAAACATGTTATTTAAATTTATATTTTCAGATAAATATCCCAAAAAATAATCTTAAAATAAAAATAGAAGAACTTTTGGGTGAAATTTGCACTGATAATCCTTTAGATATTAAAAATACAAATAAATAATTAGTAAGCATTAAATTAAAAGATCCTACAAAGAAAATAAATGTTCCAAATAAAATTCCTTATTCCGTAAGAGATAGAGACGAGTTCTCATTAGAATGTAAAGATTTTTTGGAAAAAGGAATTATAAGATTAAGTAAAAGTTCTCATGTGGCTCCAGCCTTTTATGTCGAAAACAATAATGAAATTAAAAGGAGAAAACGAAGAATGGTAATTAATTATAAGAAGATGAATGAAGCAACTGTTGGTGATGCTCATAAACTTTCAAGAAAAGATTCTATTTTAGAAAAAATCAAAGGAGCAACTTGATTTTCATCCCTCGATGCAAAATCAGGATTTTGGCAACTTCGTTTAGACGAAGAAATAAAGAAATTAACTGCTTTAACTTACCAACAAAAGAATCAACAAGTGTGTTGCTCTATGAATGGAATGTTTTACCATTCGGATTAAAACAAGCCCTAGGTATCTATCAAAGATTTATGGAAGAAAATCTAAAAGAGTTAAATGAATTTGTTTTAGTTTATATTCATGATATATTAATTTTTACAAAACAGGATAAAGAAGATCATCTTCAAAAATTATTAATAGTATTAGAAAGATGTAAAGAAAAAGGATTAGTTCTTAGCAAAAAGAAAGCAAGAATAGCAAAACAAGAAATAGAATTTCTTGGATTAATTCTATCCACTCAAGGAAAGTTAAAACTTCAACCAAATGTTTTAGAAAAGGTAAATTTATTTCCTAATAAAATAGAAGATAGAAAATAATTACAAAGATTTTTAGGGTGTATAAATTATATTTCTGATCAAGGATTTTTAAAGAATATAAGAGAATACACTAAAAACTTATTTCCAAAAATAAGTACTAAAAAAGAATGGAAATGAGAAGAAGATGATAGTATGCAAATTCAAAAAGTCAAAGAATTATGTAAAAAGCTTCCAAAACTTTATATTCCAGAAGAAAATGACTACTTAATAGTAGAAACAGATGCTTCAGACATAACCTGGTCAGGATGTCTAAAAGCTAAGAAAGCTATAAAAAACTTGGAACAAGAAAAAGAATCACTAGATTCTAAATATTCCCCAAAGGAATTACTTTGCAGGTATATTTTAGGGACATTTACACCAGCAGAACAGAGATATACTACTCATGAAAAGGAAACTCTAGCAGCAATTAAAACTCTTAAAAAATAGAAAATTGATTTACTACCCAAAGAATTTACATTAAGGACAGATTCAAGTTACCTAACAGGTTTCATACGATATAATTTAAAAGTTGATTATAATCATGGACGATTGGTAAGATGGCAATTATTTTTGTTACAATATCCAATAAAAATTGAATATATCAAGGGTGACAAAAATATTATTGCAGATACATTAACAAGAGAATGGAGTTCGTTTACAACGCATTAGATCAAGAAATTCAAAAATATGAGCAAGAACACGAAAAATACAAGCATTGTTAGCAAATAAGGACACAGATCCAATCCCTCAAGAAGGCCATTAAAGCAATGAAATCAACACAACAAATAAAACCATCGGAGTTCAGCCAGCTAAGCATGGTGGACAAACTAGGATGAGAAAAAATTTCAGAAAATAAAACAATTATTGAAATTATTAAAAAATCGACCCAAGATAAAAAATATTATGTAATTTATAATGGTCCCATGAAAGGAGTATATGATGCCTGGGAAAAAGCAGCACCATTCACACATCAATCAAAGATAATTCATAAAGGAGAATTTTTAACACTGGAAGAGGCAAAGGAGTCCTTCAGGGAATATGAAGCTCTTCACCCAGAGCAAACCCTAAGAAGAGTAGATAAAGCTCCAATTCAAGCCCAGAGAACAAGAATAATGAGAAACATTTCTACATGGGCTGAAATCAAGGAAAAAAAAGGTCTGTAGATCAAATCTCAAAGAAACCCTTAATATAATTCGGAATTGGACTGAAGAAAAAAGGGCAATTTTGGGATATTATCCTATTGTCAAAGAACAGCTAACAAAGCTGGTCATTTTTCCAGATGCTTCCCCATCTGACACTTATCAGTTTTTTCAGTATGGATTAATTGATACAATTTTAATTTTTAATGATCTAAAAATTATTAGTGAGTTTCCTGCAGGATTCGTTGATGCAATAAAGAGATTTAAAAATATGATTGACAATGTAAATCCAAGGGATGTATCCCTAAAATTTACAAATAGTCAACCTATTTTTAATGAAGAAGAATGCTTGGTTCTAGCATACCAAGTAATATTCATGTCCATTTTTTCAAAAAATTTTCAACCAATTGATCAAATTCAAGATTTAACAAGTTACAGTCATGAAGGAAGACTAGCCAGCACATTAGCAAGGGTCTTTGTAAGAACTCAAAAAATAACGAAGGAATCTCACACAAGAATTAATTATAAAAGTAAAAATACTCTGCATGTGTCCAGTAAAAGAAATGAAATTGAAGAAAGAGAAATGAGACTCTTGGTGAAATTTGAATCAACATTCTACAATTTATCTGGACTTTTAGAAAAGCTCCCTGAAGGGATAAAAAGGAATCTCTACTATTTGATAAAAGACAGAAAAGACCACAAGTGCTAGCTATGCGCCTCGGAAATATATGAAGAAAGCAATAATGAAATGTGATCCACCCACATGATAAAAGAGGAGGACAGTGCATCTGAAGCATCCCTCCACATTATTGCATAATGGCATAAGCGCTTAGGTCATAAAGCACCAATAATGTAGCTGGTGCAAGATAGTAAACAATGAAGTAAGCAATGGCGTCATAAGGGTAAGGATGGGAATTGTTCATCAGACCCAACCATTATAAATAGATTGCTTAGGCAATTGCTGAAAGTATCAGAAAACAGAAAGCAGAAGGCTAAGAGTACTCATATGCTAGGAGAGCAAAGAGGAAGCTGCCGAGGCGATTCTGTAGTCTGACAAAGAATTCCCTTAGGAAAAAATAGTTTTAAACTCCCCTCTGGAGTTAATATCTACAATCTCCCCTTTGGAGATAAAAACACCTTATGTAAAATATACTAAATAAAGGAAATTTTTCTCCAGAAAGGTACATTTTTATCCTAGTCTCTTAGTTATGAATTATTTAGAAAGCCTAGAATTAACGGAAGAATCTGATTATTATAGATTAACTGCTTTATTAGATAATGAAAAACAGGTTGTTCTAAAAAAGAACTAAATCTCAAATCAAATGAAAATTTTAATAAACAAAGTCTTTTAAAAGAAGTTTTTAATAGAAAAAATATAATATACTATGAAAAAATTCAACTTGAAACCCCTGTAAAAATAAAATCTGCTAATGGAGAACTTGAAATAGCTTTGATAAATGATGAAGAATTGAGTAAATAGATTGAAAAAATTAAGGATCAACAAAAAAGATCTAAAATTGGATGGATTCATATTAGTACCATACAAGTCTTAATCAAATCTACATAAATGAAAGGAATTAATTCACCAATAAGTTTAGCAATCTGTGACAAAAGAATTACTGATGACCCAATAGATCAAATAATTGGAATTGTTCATGAAAATTTGGCAAATGTAAATGTTAAATTTAATGCCCATCTTGGATATGTCATACCTTTATCAACTGAAAATCTTGGAAAATCTATAAGTTTAGCTTATAAATTTCATAGAAAAAGTTTAATGGAACAAGATGATGAACTATTTTCAATTACATATTCAATAAATTATGCTTTAACAAATAGCCATCATAGTATAGTATTTAAAAACAGAGAAAGAATTTATGTCGATGAATTATTTCAGAAAATTGTAAAAATAGAAATACTAAAATATAAAGCTATTGAAAACCCAGTTATATGATTAAAAGAACCATCAAGAAGATCGTTTTCATCAAATTTTCAGATAAGTGAATCTAAAATCAATAGTCTTTTAAGTTTATCTAAATTAAAAATTAAAGAAGAAAACTCTGAAATAAGAGAATTAACAAAAAAGGTCGAAAAATTAAATGAAACCCTAAATATTAAATTATGACAATAGATAAGGAAGAAATATATGTAACTTATCAAGATAAGAAACAAGAGCTCTTTGAAAGAGAGAATCGTTTGAATTATTTGCAGTTTTCTGAAATAAATCAAAGAAGATTTGAAGCTCTAAAAATAATCTATAACAAGCTGAAAAAAGAAGTTGAAGAGCTAGAAAAATTAATAGAATCTCTAGAAAATAGTCATGAATCGATGATAGAGTTTGCAGAAATTCTAAAATAAATAATGTTAAACAAAACTATTTTTAGGAATTATAATAAGATTAGCTAATTTATGAAGCATAAAAAGATTGAAAAACCAAAAAATAAAATAAAAAGGAAAAGAGCGAAAAAATTAAAAAATAAAATAAAGGAGTATAAAAAAGAATTAAATAATCTTCAGGACGAAATTGATGATCTTATAATAAAAAAGATAGAAATAAGAATAATTATAAACAAGTTTGAATTAAATTTAGAAAATTTATAAATGCCTGGAAAACCATATTATGATTTAAAAGAATTAAAGCTGTTGAAAGAAAAGATGGAGAATGAAATTGAAAAATTAGAAAGATATTTAAAAACAAGAGAAAGCTAGAAATACAAGAAGTTATTGAGGATTTAAGAAATTATATTAAAGAAAAAGACAAACAGATAAAAGATTTTATATATAATAATCCATGTAAAAAGGAATATTATAATTATGATAGAAATTAGAACAGAATTAAAAAATTATAAATATGAAATTAGAATTCTAAATATACATCAAGGACTAGTAATAAATAATCATATAACAAATACAAGAGAAATTGTAGAAATGGTTAATACTTCAGATTATGAAGTTGCAAATTATTTTTATCAAAATCCTTTGAATAGAGCACCACCAATTGAATCTATACAAATTATAAACTTATTCGAGGCAAAATATGAAGAGTTAGTAGAAATTTCGAAAGAACAATTAAAAGAAAAGTCGAAAATGAAAAATTGGAGGAGATATCTGGAATTATATAGGGTTTCATATTAAAGGAACTGTAAGAGATTATATGACATCAATAGAAAACCAAATAATAGAAGAATTAGCAACAAAAACAACAATTTATGATAAGATATTACATATAATGATGATTCTATATAGAAAATTTTTCAGAAAAAATATTATAGATCATAGACAAGAAGTTTATAATAAAGAATATCAAGAAGCAAAAAATCATTTAGCTAATATTCAAATATATGATTTATGAAATGTGGAATCTTATATATGTGAATATAGAATACATTATTATAAATTAAAAGAAGAAGATAAAGACCATTATCTTAGTATGTATATAACAAAACTTTCATACCTGCTAATGAATTTATAATGGGAAGATTTATAAGAGAAATAAATAGAGAAACAATTGAAAATAATTTTGGCGGAGCAACCTCTGCAATAAGAGAGGAAATAAAAGAACGTTGTATGCAAGAAGCGACTCAAAAAGTTTTCAGGTTTTTCAATTTCGACTTTTCTTTTAATTCTTCTTTCGAAATTTCTACTAACTCTTCATATTTTGCCTCGAATAAGTTTATAATTTGTATAGATTCAATTGGTGGTGCTCTATTCAAAGGATTTTGATAAAAATAATTTGCAACTTCATAATCTGAAGTATTAACCATTTCTACAATTTCCCTTGTATTTGTTATATGATTATTTATTACTAGTTCTTGATGTATATTTATAATTCTGATTTCATATTTATAATTTTTTAATTCTGTTCTAATTTCTATCATAATTATAATATTCTTTTTTACATGAATTATTATATATAAAATCTTTTATCTATTTGTCTTTTTCTTTAATATAATTTCTTAAATCCTCAATAACTTCTTTTATTTCTACACTTTCTCTTGTTTCTAAATATCTTTCTAATTTTTCAATTTCATTCTCCATCTTTTCTTTCAACAGTTTTAATTCTTTTAAATCGTAATATGGTTTTCCAGGCATTTATAAATTTTTTAAATTTAATTCCAACTTGTTTATAATTATTCTTATTTCTATCTTTTTTATTATAAGATCATCAATTTCGTCCTGAAGATTATTTAATTCTTTTTTATACTCCTCTATTTTATTTTTAATTTTTTCACTCTTTTCCTTTTTATTTTATTTTCTAGTTTTTCAATCTTTTTATGCTTCATAAATTAGGTAATCTTATTATAATTCCTAAAAATAGTTTTGTTTAACATTATTTATTTTAGAATTTCTGCAAACTCTATCATCGATTCATGACTATTTTCTAGAGATTCTATTAATTTTTCTAGCTCTTCAACTTCTTTTTTCAGCTTGTTATAGATTATTTTTAGAGCTTCAAATCCTCTTTGATTTATTTCAGAAAACTGCAAATAATTCAAACGATTCTCTCTTTCAAAGAGCTCTTGTTTCTTATCTTGATAAGTTACATATATTTCTTCCTTATCTATTGTCATAATTTAATATTTAGGGTTTTATTTAATTTTTCGACCTTTTTTGTTAATTCTTTTATTTCAGAGTTTTCTTCTTTAATTTCTAATTTAGATAAACTTAAAGGACTATTGATTTTAGATTCTCTTATCTGGAAATTTGATGAAAACGATCTTCTTGATGGTTCTTTTAATAATAGAATTGGGTTTTCAATAGCTTTATATTTTGGTATTTCTATTTTTATAATTTTCTGAAATAATTCATCGACATAAATTCTTTCTCTGTTTTTAAATACTATACTATGATGGCTATTTATTAAAGCATAATTTATTGCATATGTAATTGAAAATGGTTCATTATCTTGTTCCATTAAACTTTTTCTATGAAATTTATAAGTTAAACGTATAGATCTTCCAAGATTTTCAGTTGATAATGCTATAGCATATCCAAGATGGGCATTAAATTTAACATTTATATTTGCCAAATTTCCATGAACAATTCCAATTATTTGATCTATTGGGTCATCAGTAATTCTTTTGTCACAGATTGCTAAACTTATTGGTGAATTAATTCCTTTCATATATGTAGATTTGATTAAGACTTGTATGGTACTAATATGAATCCATCCAATTTTTGATCTTTTTGTTGATCCTTAATTTTTTCAATCTGTTTACTCAATTCTTCATCATTTATCAAAGCTATTTCAAGTTCTCCATTAGCAGATTTTATTTTTATAAGGACTTCAAGTTGAATTTTTCTATAGTATATTATATTTTTCTATTAAAAACTTCTTTTAAAAGACTTTGTTTATTAAAATTTTCATTTGATTTGAGATTTAGTTCTATTTTTAGAATAGCCTGTTTTTCATTATCTAAAAAAGCAGTTAATCTATAATAATCATATTCTTCCGTTAATTCTAGGATTTCTAAATAATTCATAACTAAGAGACTAGGATAAAGATGTACCTTTCTGGAGAAAAACTTCCTTTATTTAGTATATTTTACATAAGGTGTTTTTATCTCCAAAGGGGAGATTGTAGATATTAACTCCAGAGGGGAGTTTAAAACTATTTTTCCTAAGGAAATTCATTGTTAGACTACAGAATCGCCTCGGCAGCTTCCTCCTTACTCTCCTAGCATATGAGTACTCTTAGCCTTCTGCTTTCTATTTTCTGATACTTTGTACAATTTTCTAAGCAATCTATTTATTATGGTTGGGTCTGATGGACAATTCCCATCCTTATCCTTCTTATGACGTCATTGCTTACGTCATTGTTTACTATCTTGCACCAGCTACATTATTGGTGCTTTATGACCTTAGCGCTTATGTCATTATGCAATAATGTTGAGAGATGCTTCAGATGCACTGTCCTCCTCTTTTATCATGTGGGTGGATCCCATTTCATTATTGCTTTCTTCAGATATTTTCGATCGAGGCGCATAGCTAGCACCTGTGGTCTTCTCTGTCTTTTATCAAATAGCAGAGATTCCTTTTTATCCCTTCAGGGAGCTTTTCTAAAAGTCCAGATAAATTGTAGAATGCTGATTCAAATTCCACCTAAGAGTCTCATTTCTCTTTCTTCAATTTCATTTCTTTTACTGGATGCAAGCAGAGTATTTTTACTTTTATAATTAATTCTTGTGTGAGATTCCTTCGTTATTTTTTGAGTTCTTTCAAAGACTATTGCTAATGTACTGGCTAGTCTTCCTTCATGACTGTAAATTGTTAAATCTTGAATTTGATCAATTGGTTGAAAATTTCCTTAAAAAACAGACATGAATATTACTTGGTATGCTGAAACCAAGCATTCTTCTTCTTCATTAAAAATAGGTTGACTATTTGTAAATTTTAGGGATACATCCCTTTGATTTACATTGTCAATCATATTTTTAAATCTCTTTACTGCATCAACGAATCCTGCAGAAAACTCACTAATAATTTTTAGATCATTAAAAATTAAAATTGTATCAATTAATCCAAACTGGAAAAACTGATAAGTGTCATATGGGAAAGCATCTGAAAAAATAACCAGCTTTGTTAGCTGTTCTTTGACAATAGGATAATATTCTAAAATTGCCCTTTTTTCTTCAGTCCAATTCAGGATTATATTAAGGATTTCTCTGAGATTTAATTTACAGACCCTTTTCTTTTCCTTGATTTCAGTCCTTGTAGGAATGTTTCTCATTATTCATGTTCTCTGGGCTTGAATTGAAGCTTTATCTGCTCTTCTTAGAGTTTGCTCTGGGTGAAGAGCTTCATATTCTCTGAAGGACTCCTTTGCCTCTTCCAGTGTTAAAAATCCTCCTTTATGAATTATCTTTGATTGATGTGTGAATGGTGCTACTTTTTTTTAGGCATCATATACTTCTTTCATGGGACCATTATAAATTACATAATATTTTTTATCTTGAGTGGATTTTTTAATAATTTCAGCAATTATTTTATTTTCTGAAATTTTTTCTCCTCCTAGTTTGTCTACCATGCTTAGCTGACTCTTATGGTTTTGCTTGTTGTGTTGATTTCATTGCTTCAATGGCCTTCTTGAGGGATTGGATTTGTGTCCTTATTTGCTGACAATGCTTGTATTTTTCGAGTTCTTGCTCATATTTTTTAATTTCTTGATCTAATGCGTTGTAAACGAACTCCATTCTCTTGTTAATGTATCTGCAATAATATTTTTGTCACCCTTGATATATTCAATTTTTATTGGATATTGTAACAAAAATAATTGCCATCTTACCAATCGTCCATGATTATAATCAACTTTTAAATTATATCGTATGAAACCTGTTAGGTAACTTGAATCTGTCCTTAATGTAAATTCTTTGGGTAATAAATCAATTTTTCATTTTTTAAGAGTTTTAATTACTGCTAGAGTTTCCTTTTCATGAGTAGTATATCTCTGTTCTATCCCTGAAATATACCTGCAAAGTAATTTCTTTGGAGAATATTTAGAATCTAGTGATTCTTTTTCTTGTTCCAAGCTTTTTATAGCTTTCTTACCTTTTAGACATCCTGACCAGGTTATGTCTGAAGCATCTGTTTCTACTATTAAGTAGTCGTTTTCTTCTGGAATATAACGTTCTGAAAGCTTTTTACATAATTCTTTGACTTTTTGAATTTGCATACTATCTTCTTCTTCCCATTTCCATTCTTTTTTAGTACTTATTTTTTGAAATAAGTTTTTAGTGTATTCTGTTATATTCTTTAAAAATCTTTGATTAGAAATATAATTTATACACCCTAAAAATCTTTGTAATTGTTTTCTATCTTCTATTTTATTAGGAAATAAATTTACCTTTTCTAAAATATTTGGTTGAAGTTTTAACTTTCCTTGAGTGGATAGAATTAATCCAAGAAATTCTATTTCTTGTTTTGCTATTCTTGCTTTCTTTTTGCTAAGAACTAATCCTTTTTCTTTACATCTTTCTAATACTATTAATAATTTTTGAAGATGATTTTCTTTATCCTCTTTTGTAAAAATTAATATATCATGAATGTAAACTAAAATAAATTCATTTATTAACTCTTTTAGATTTTCTTCCATAAATCTTTGATAGATACCTGGGGCTTGTTTTAATCCGAATGGTAAAACATTCCATTCATAGAGCAACACACTTGTTGATTCTTTTGTTGGGCAAGTAAAAGCAGTTAATTTCTTTGTTTCTTCGTCTAAACGAAGTTGCCAATATCCTGATTTTGCATCGAGAGATGAAAACCAAGTTGCTCCTTTGATTTTTTCTAAAATATAATCTTTTCTTGGAAGTTTATGAGCATCACCAACAGTTGCTTCATTCATCTTCTTATAATTAATTACCATTCTTCGTTTTCCCCTTTTAATTTTATTATTGTTTTCGACATAAAAGGCTGGAGCCGCATGAGAACTTTTACTTAATCTTATAATTCCTTTTTCCAAAAGATCTTTACATTCTAATGAGAACTCCTCTCTATCTCTTACGGAATAAGGAATTTTATTTGGAACATTTATTTCCTTTGTAGGATCTTTTAATTTAATGCTTACTAATTCTTTATTTGTATTTTTAATATCTAAATGATTATCAGCGCAAATTTCACCCAAAAGTTCTTCTATTTTTATTTCAAGATTATTTTTTGGGATATTTATCTGAAAATATAAATTTAAATAACATGTTTCTAATATAGAAAATATTTTAAATTTTAAAATCTTATCTATAGTAGTAGTTGGTATTTTTATACGTTTTGATTTTTGATTTATTGAAGAATCGTGTGGAGCTTTTAAAACTATATATGTTAATTCTTGAATGAATGGATGATATAGCTTTAAGAAATTATTTCCTATGATAAAATCCATTCCAGAATCTAACATATATATGAATGGAACAATGAACCTATAATTTTGAATAAATATTTCAACCATTTCTGCTTTTTGGTCAATTTTATGTATTGATTTGTCAGCTATTCTAACTCTTAACGGTTTCTTTAATTTTTTCCAATCAAGTTTTATATTTGTACCTGCAAAGCATTTTGTTTCTCCAGTATTTATGAAAGCATTTATAAACTTTTCTGTTATTTTTATAGTAATAAATGTAGCATTATTGCTCAGTCTCTGAGTCTGTTTCTGAGACATATTCAAAAATATAGTCTAAATTATCATCTGATTCTTCTAATGGTTCCATGAAACAAGACTTAGTAATTTCTAATTGTTTGGTAAGGTCCTTTTTATCCTTCTTTTTTGGACTTTCATTTGCATAGTGTCCTTCTTCTTGGCAATACCAACACTTACAATTTTATTTTTTATTTGGGCAATAGTTATTTTTTTGTCTTTTGTTTTTATTGTTATTTATTTTTCTAAAATACCTTTTTTTTTTCTCTAGTTTGGATAGTATTTTCTTTTTCTAAATTGATTTTTTTTTTCTTTAAAAATTTTTATTAAGACCATATTTTTGAGGAATTTCTTCATTATCTTGACAGCAAATTCTAATTATATTTTCAAATCTTTTTTGAGTCGCTTCTTGCATACAACGTTCTTTTATTTCCTCTTATTGCAGAAGTTGCTCCGCCAAATTATTTTCAATTGTTCCTCTATTTATTTATCTTATAAATCTTCCCATTATAAATTCATTAGCAGGGTATGGAAGTTTTGTTATATACATACTAAGATAATGATCTTTATCTTATTCTTTTAATTTATAATAATGTATTCTATATTCACATATATAAGATTTCACATTACATAAATCATATATTTGAATATTAGCTAAATGGTTTTTTGCTTCTTGATATTCTTTATTATAAACTTCTTGTCTATGATCTATAATATTTTTTCCAAAAAATTCTCTATACAGAATCATCATTATATGTAATATCTTATCATAAACTGTTGTTTTTGTTGCTAATTCTTCTATTATTTGGTTTTCTATTGATGTCATATAATCTCTTACAGTTCCTTTAGTAATGAAACCCTATATAATTTCAGATATCTCCTCCAAACAATTCACTAAGTTTTGGATTAGTAAAGTCTTCTAATAAGAAGGAAATCAACCAGTTCTCGAAAATTTCTTTTTCATTCTTTTTACAGTCTAAATCGAGCATTCTTTTTCCTTCCAGTTCTTGGATTTTAGGAACATATTTTGATGGTATTTTTGTATACTTTGAATTTTTATTCATAAATCCCTTTTTAAAAGTATAATTTTCAAAACCTGTTTTCCATTTAAATTGAGATTGATTATCCTTAGATGTTCCAGGTTCATTTTTTACTTGTATTGGAATTGCTGGTTTTTCATCACTTGAATAATCTAGGATGTGTTCTTCATTTTCTATATTTTCAGAATTTACTAGTTCTTCTTCTATTTGAAATTCTTGTTCCATAATATTATTTTCTTGAGCCATTTTTAATTGTTTAAAAAGTATTGTAACTTCTTCTAATTTTTTTTTCAATATTCATAATTTTAATGGTGGTTTTACTTTTAGTTCTGTTATGTTGGCTATATTTTGAAATTTTTCTTTTTTGGGATTATCTTTCTGAAAATATTTATTTAATATCTGTTCAATTTCATTTATATTAGGTTCCTCTTTTTCCTTATTTCTTTGAAATTTTATGGATACTAATATTTCTTCAAGCGTATCTACTATAGAATTTAATTGTGGGTTAAAAGTATGATAAAGATGTGGGAAATCATTTCTATGGTAACATTTTTTAGAAACTCCGTGTGAAATATAAGTTTTTTCAGGTTTTTGAAATCCTTCAATAAAACTTATAGTAAAATAAAGATTTTGAGAAAAATCATTTTATATTGATTTTAAGAATTTCGGTGTCATTACAATTAACATTAGTTAAAATTATTAGTTTTTGATCTATTAATTTTGATAATTTAATTATTTCTTCTCTTAAATTTTTTAATTTACTTTTTTTCATTAGGTGACGCTTTTCTTATAAAATGCTATGGTTTTAAGTATTTTATAGTGAAAAGTGTGGCTTAGAATGTATGGTTTAGATCTTGCCACGTAGGCGTCTTTAACAAAAGTTATTTTTGGGATCTTTATCTTAGTAGTGGCCTAATAATATAGTCACAATTTAGGAAATATTATTATTAATAAATACTTCAAGCCCAACTAAAGGGAAAATATATAAGACAAGATCTCAAGGTACATAACTAAAAAGTCAACAACAAAAGTTATATATTGATACATAATCAATTTTATTAAAATATTACATTCATAATTGGTTTGTATTATAACATGACATGTTGATTATCTCAATGGGATGGTAATGGACAAAGTAGGGTAGGATTTGGATTTAACTCTAATTCTATTTGCTGATTGAAAAAATTCCCACTATATTCTACCTGTTTTTAATTTGTGGGTATTCGATCTTATCCACGGGTTACAAAAAAGATGCAGTATTATTATATAACTTAATGATAATTTAAAATAGAACTGATTTTTATGTAAAAAAAAATAACATATTAATCAATTAATGATCTTCTCATAGTAACTAAGGATTTTTTGTATTTAGTGAGAGGTATTTGGTTCACCATCAACTTGAAATATGTTTTTATATAAGTATAAAACATACATATTAGGGTGCGAATTGGTCGGATAGTGTTGAGGCTACTCAACCTGCACAAAAATCCTACTCTACCAGTTACGGATCGGGTTGACAATCATACTCGATCAGATTGGGTCGGTTGGATATCCGCGGATAGGGTGCATGCATGTTGCCACCTCTATTCAACCCGTATATATAAAATTGAAATATCTAATATATCTATTTTAAAAATTGGTTCCGTTAGGTAGACAACGAAAAGTCTGAACAACAAACGTGAATAATGGGCTAAAAAACACTCCATTAAAATTATCTAACAAAAAAATCTCATTTAATAATTCAAAAATTTTAACCATCTATTATACTCTAATTTACCAAAGCACCAGCTTTACCCCCAAATCCTCTATTGTCGCTTGGTTGCCAACTAGCCCTCATCGTCGTCGTCGAGATCCACCTCACCGTCTCTAGTTCATCAACAAGGAACCTCATCGGCGCTTAAGGATAACCATCCACTTAAGGAAAAAAATAATCATCCGCATATTTAGTGAATTGAACATCTAATATATTTTAATTGTGTCTAACTAAACTCATTCAATCAAATAACCATCTACATAAAAATTAAAATAATCATTCACATACCTACTAAAATGACCATCCGACATATTATGGATTGACCACAACAAAGTGAAAATAAGAAAAAGAGGGTCGTGATCAGCAGCACAAACAATAATGCATGCAATCATAAACATGTCATCACTGGAACCAGATTTTCATAATCATTCTCAAGAATAAAGAAGACACAATTGGAATATAGCCGCCCTCCATAAACTTTGTTATTCCATATGAGAAATAAATAGCCTCTATGCAACCGAATACCAATAAAAAAAATAGTTGCTTGCCATATGCTATTCTTTCACTAACTACTATTATCAATGAAACCAACCACGTTGTGATCAGCATATCTCCAATAACTGTAATCTCGTATTTTTGACTTATCTTTTTTGTGGTCTTGAAGGTAGCACACATAATAATGCTTGCAATCATAATAGTAGGGTGGGGCTGCGATGGCGGTGGCTGCGGTGCACGAGAAAAAAACCGCGAAGGTAGATGGTGTTCGGTGGCGCGTGAGGAGGCGCCGCAATGGTGGACGGCATTTGGTGGTGGCTGCGGTGCACGAGGAGAAAGTTGCGATGGTAGATGGCGTTCAACGGCACTGTATCTTGTGATGGTTGAAGCTACGACGCTGTTTCTGTCGTGACGTGATAAAAAGAGAAAACGTAAGTAGGAGAAGAGAAATAATTGAGATGAAATGAGAAGGGGTAAGTATTGTTTTGGTCCCTAACGTTGTGGGTCAGAATTGAAACCGTCCCCAACGTAATTTCCGATTTAGAATCATCCTTAACATTTTTTTTCATATTAAAATCGTCCTTTTAATTTTTTTTGGACAAAAATACCCTTACCACTACTAGCACAATTACTTCCAACACTACCACTACCACCAGTACCAACACCACCACCAGCACCACCACCAACACCAACACCACCACCACCACCACCACCACCACCACCAACACCAATACCACCACCAACACCAAGAACACCAAACAACAGCAACGACACCAAACCAAGAAGCAGAAATAGAAAACAAGAAAGCAGAAGCAAGAAAGCAGGAAAGCAAGAAAGCAGAAACAATATGCAGAAGCAGAAAGCGATGCAGATGAGGCGGCGAGGCGACGAGGTGGCAAGGTGGAGGCGGCGAGGCGGCGAGGCATATGAGGCGGTGAGGCGACGAGGCGGCGAGGTTGCGAGGCAGCGATTAAAAATTTTATTAAAAATGACGATTTTAATATGAAAAAAAATGTTAAGAATGATTCTAAATCGAAAATTACGTTAGAGACGGTTTCGATTCTAACCCTTAACTTTAGAGACCAAAACAATACTTACCCCAAATAAAAATATAATGTGATAGAAGAGATTACGTTATCTAATCCTATTAATTTAAATTTAAAAATTAATTTACTTTCTTTTTTTTAAACCATTATTCACGTTATTTAATATTTATATTATCTCCCAATACTTTTCCTTTAAAAATAAGTTATATATATCGTTTTTCTTTCGACGTTACCATCAGGTAGGATAGCTAATAATTATCACAGTTCATAATATGTATATTTTTCCATGAGAGTGAGCATGAAAAACAAATCTAAAAAAAGTCACAATCTAAGGATCACTATTATTATTATTGTAATCCCAGCAACGAGTTCTAATCTCGCCATCATCTCCAACCAAAACACCAATGCTTCCCATCTTGACAATGGCATTCACAAAGCTTCGTCGAAAGCTCTCAGCATCTGTGGCGAACTTGGAGACCAACCCTTTAGTCGAAGAATCCAGAGCCAACTGCTGGTCAATGAAAAGCACCCCTCTCTTGTTAACGATCTCTTCATAGAATTGATTGTCAAATACAAAAGAAGTGTTCTGATCCAAAAACGTCGTAGGGTTGTTATTATTACTACTACTATTCCCACAAAGCCTCACAAGCTTCTCGTTCAGAGAAGGATCCATTGTTGAGTCTCTACCTTCAAGCCTTTTCCTGAAGAAACCACAATGAGCATAACCAATGGTGTGTGCTCCCATAAGGGTTACCATTTCGCCAAGTGTCATGCCCTTTGATGTAAAGATTTGAAGGGCATGTGACACTGTTGAACTTGGTCCTGGAAGGATCTCTGCGTTTGAAGGATTCGAGACAAACCCGTCGCGTCGGCCGGTGGGAACGGCGTACCATGGACCTCCGGTGATGGAGACGGCGTCTCTTGCTGCCAGCGCAATGATGTCTGCACACGAAACTGTTGAAGGGCACACTTTTTCTAGCTTCTTCTTGGCCTTGTCGATGATCTCGAAACCCCTAACGGTTTCGTTAGCTTCTGCATCTTTCTCAGATTCGTTGTCCTCTGTTGGGTCTATTAATATGGAGGCATCGCAACCCTGAAAACGAAATAATCATCCATGAGACCATGTTTATTTACTCTAATTTTAAAGGTGAAAACTGAGATGATAATTTAATTATATTTGTCTAATTATTTAATTATTTTTAACTATTAACTTCACATCAAATTTGCATGTGAGTTTTTACTAATTTTAAAATTAACCAATAAATTAGCTATTTTATATTTTAATATATATTTTTTATAAGTAATTAATTTATTGACT
>NC_029792.2:4944889-4945211 GCF_000816755.2 Arachis ipaensis
GGAGCTAGATGAAATGTTAGTGGAGGTTAAAAATATTTACACAGTAAAATAAGACTAAAATAAAATTTTAAAGGAAGCTAAACTGAAATTTACATATAATTTACATGTAAAAAATTAAAATTAGGGAGGTCGTTTCCCTTCTTTCTCTGTATGTAGCTCCGCATCTGTATTAGAGTGTATCGAACTAAGATTTTTATAATTAACAAAGAACATATTTTTTATTATTTAGTAAATAATGCTTACGGATAAGTAAGAATATCTGAAAATATTAATTAAAAGCAATTTTATAAAATGTTTTTTTTTTATCTTTTGTAACTCAAAT
>NC_029792.2:4945400-4955962 GCF_000816755.2 Arachis ipaensis
CTACTTTCTTAATTAAAGTGATAAATTGTAATAATAATAATAATAAAAAAAACAAAATGACATACATGTTTTATAAATTTAATAAGTATTCTATGTAAATGAGAAAATAACATAACGCTCTATATCATTCCATATGCTTTATATATACTTCCGGTAATGTATTTAAAATATAATTCAAAGAAAGAATTAATGATTCATAATTAGTGTATGTATGTATGTGTTTTGTGTCTTACTCGAACGAAACAATCATGAAAGTGCAAGCGAAGCAAGCCTCCGGCGATGGATCTATCAATGTACAAGTAGTTCCTTTGAACAACTTTTCGTACAATGGCTTCTGCTTTTGGGCAGCTTGAACTATAGAAACCAACCCTTAGATCAGCCAATGCCAAGGGAACGATAAAGAACAAGATTACTACAATTATCGTGAACTGCATCTTTTGTATTATAGTAGTAATTCTTGTTTAATGAATGTGTTTGTGTGTCTTTGCTACGAGATCGAGAATTCCAAGCATGTGTATATATAGTGGTCTTTAGGGTGTGGCGTTTGAAAGAAAAAAAAAAGTAAAATATTCAAATTATTATTCCCCTGAAAATAATGTCGTCGTTGACAAAAATCTACAAATCAAATAACAAACATTTGCACAATATTATCAACACTAATTTATCATTGGTTTACACAATACTGACCTACTACATGTGCAACACGGACACACGGTTAACGCAATTGATGAATTGAAAACAATCTCCAGTCTATGTAGGTGACATTTTTTCCACTCAAATATTCTTAATATCTTAATAATATTCTAATTGAAGATAAGTATATATATGGTCTTGTGTAACATAATTATCTAACTTTAATGGGTTTTGTGTGTAACATAATTATTAATTATCCAACTTTAACGACTGGTGGCTTGTCGTGCTTGTCCATTCTGACATTCACATTTTCTAATTTTCAAGAATTGATCAATATTTTCTATTAAATTATATTAGCAACAGTGTATATAATTAATTTAGAAGTAAAAGAAATGGCAATATATTTTACTATTTCCTCTATGATATATAGAATATGGGAATACTTATTTTATTTCATAAAAACATATCTAAATGTGATAAAGGATTAAATAAACTTTTAAGATAAAAAACATTTTATTTCTTTACTAATCTATACTATATTTATGCCAACAAGCTATAACTCAAATGACATAATTTCTCCATATTCATCTAGAGGTCGCGAGTTCAATTCTCACTCTTAACTTTGAAAAAAAAAAATCTATACCATATTTAGACTTACCATTATATATTATTATGTGACACCTTTGTGGCACCTTCAACCACTTTCATTAAGTCTTTTTTTTCCTATTATGCCCTTGTCCAATATTATTATCACAAAATTAAAGCAATATATACAAAGGATAAATATGTAAATTTCGCTTCACACCCATCTACTACTTTGCACACATAAATTGCTAACAAGTAACAAGAGGTAAAACTTAAAAGTAAAAAGCTCACTGTTTCAGACATAAATTCTAGTTGTTACTTCTATAATGTCCCTCGTTCTTCACATTCCTAGTTTGGGTTTGTGTTTATCATAAATATGGGCAAGGAAAAAAGAGATTAACTTATTTGATTAACTGGATTAAAAATGACTAGATTATAACTAAACTATTTATATTAATTTTTACACGAGAATAAAATAACTCTAAGCTAAAATATTTATATCTAAACATAAAGCTTTGACTTACCGAAGTACTAGAAGCAGAAAACCATTTATAGTACTACAAAATTGCGTGAAAAGAAATAGAATGAAACCTTGAATATGAAGGTGTAAATGCATAGAATACTCAACAATTCAATCGGAACGTGCTTTTCAGGCAAGAAGCTACAAAAACATGCCGGTTTTATGCTACAGAAAGGCCAGCAAAGCATTAAAAATGGCCTTCATGAATTGAATAATCCTACAAACAAGGTTGTGAACCTCTCTTCGCATTAAAACTACATATTGACGAATGCAACGACAGTATGCTGTCTAAATCCCTCTCTGGTGCCTCATGCAACCACATGATGCAACTAGCTCTTGGCTCCATCTTGGAATTCCCAGAATCCAATAAATAAGATCGAGTCTTAGATAAAGAACGCACCTCGCTAAATTTGCCACCTGAATAGCTTATAGCCTTGACACTCCTATGTGCTTTGCCTATAGCCTTCAAGCAAATCTTCTGGCCAGTTACATGATGAAATTTGACTGAATCAACTGTTTTTAGGTCACTGGTTCGATAGCTGTGCAGTGACTTTGGCTCCGGTTTTGATCTACTTTTGTTCCAGAATGTAAATGATTGTTGCAGCATGCATGGAACCTGATAAGGCAACAGACAAATTTGATTCAGGAACCTGACTTTGATCAAATCCAAACTTGAATGCAAACAAGTTTTTAGAGACAACAAAAACACTTGAAATTAAGATGACATATAAAAAAAATGTTACTCCATGAACAAGAAGATATGCAGGAAAAATGACAAATACTAGGTTGATTAACTCCATAGTAAATGGCAACGAGACTCATTGAAGTTATTTACATAGCATGAAGAAAAGTAAAATAACCTGTCAACTAAATTGTTGATAAGAAAAATATTTTAGTATGAAACGTCAGATTCAAAGTTATTCAGTGGGACATAATATGTAATAAAGAGAAACATTTGACCCAAGAATACTGGAATATGTTTTAACAAGTTTGATCAAATGTAGCCCTATAGGCCTATACATAGGATATGTTTGGAAAGGCAGTAAGATTGAAACTACTTTGATAATCACTTATTTGTATAATCGTATTTTTATATAGTCAACTAAATGAGAATTAATTTATGTATGCGTATTTTAGCTGATAATTTGTTTTATTTTAATTGTATGAAAATATTTGTTTTTCTATGATAAGATTACTATAAAGGGTATGGAATGATTAATTATACTATATCTTTTATCCTTATGGACAAATTGGTTAAAACATAATAATTCCAAAATAATCGACCTTGCTTATAATCATAATCTTCAAAAAGCTACTTATGCTTTTGATCTATATTTTGAACTTAAATTATTAGTTTTTAATTAAAGTTTATTTTCTAATTATGAAGTTTTTTCTATTTTAAAAAAAGAAAAGTGATTTTGGTAGCTTTCTGAACATGTTCGTTCATTTAGAAAAACATGCATCAAATGCAAGGAATCATAACTCACTGCAGTGATAAGGCTGGCAGAGGCAAATGCAAGTGAAGATGTAGAAAATGGAGATTTCCCATTTTTTCCCTTCTGCCGATCCGTTGTTTGTTCCTGCTCAACAGACCCAAAACTTGCTTGTGCATCATCTTCTTCCTCTTCTTCATCCCCTTCATAGTCCCCTTCCTCTTCCTCCTCTGCAGGAGCTTTCTCGTCTTGTTTGGTTATAGAAGTAGCTTTTTCATCTTGTTTGAATACAGGAGCAGCTTTTTTATCCTGATTGGTTACTGGAGCAGCTTTTTTATCCTGGTTGGCTACTGGAGCAGCTTGTTTTTCTTGTTTGGCTAAAGTTGTAGCTTTTTTATCTTGTTTGGTTACAGAAGTTTTATCTTTTTTCTCGTCTTCATCTTCATCTTCATCTTCATCTTCATCTTCATCTTCATCTTCATCTTCATCTTCATCTTCGGCCTCATCCTCAATTTTGAACAAATCGTCATCCTCAGCTTCGTCCTCATCTGGTAAGCCCATTTCGGCCTTCTTTTGTGCTTCTTTCTCTCGTAACTTCAACAACTCATCCATCTTCTCCATGGCATCTGCCAGACGCACTTCAGCTTCTATTAGTTCAGCTTCTTCATCAAGTTCCTTCTGTCTCTGTTCAATTTTTTTCTTCTGTTCTTCCGCCCATTTATTTAGCTTGTCAAACCATGGTTTGCATGTATTTCCAATTGCAAGTAAAAGTCGGTCCCACAGGCTCTCCCCCCTGACTTTCTCTGTAACCTTCCCAAAAAACTCATCATAACCAAGGGGTAGGAATTGGGCCTTATCTGGGTCCACATCTTCTCCCTTTTTCAAAGGTGGTTGCCAGAATAGACGAATCCCATGCTCTTCATCCTCAACATAATTGATAAGATGTCCAGTTGGTGTGTGAAGGATAAGAGGAAGCTCAGTATATATAAGCTTTGATGGATCTTCAGGATCAGGCTCTGGCTCCTTGTTGATGAGGATGAATTCAGGAGGCGCATGATACTTTTCTGATTAAAATTTGCACAATGAATTACTACAAGTGATGTGTATTCATTGACAGATGAGAAAATGATATAACTAAATCGTTCAAAACTGAGATAAGAATGTATAAGTACCATTTGCCCACCAGTATTCAAGCTCTGAGGGCATGGGTAACCTAAGAGGAGCTTTATAGAAAGAGTTTAACCACATTTCCCTTTCCTGATCTACTTCTTGCACATATGTTTTCCAGTAATCAGGGACCTGCAACAGGATTATATCCATTTTTTTATTTCCATATATCCAATGAAAATAAGAACTGTACTAGAATGAAACTTTGCCAACAGAATCTTACCTCATAAAATTGGTTAATGAAGCCAGGTGCCATCCAGACATCCTCTTCTTCATAGAAATAGGGATGTTGTGGATCATTATATGGACCTCTCTGTTCTCTAACCACTGCAAAGTATTAAATGATAAGTAACAACAAAAAGGATGACCAGCATGGGGTCAATCTATAGAGGGGAGGGAAAGATAACTTAAGTTCTTGTTACAATATAGCACACAAATTTTCAATGTATAACAAAGAAGAAAGACTTGAAATATTAAATGGGACTGAATGTTGGGCTTTAAAAGGCTGACCATAAGCTCAGTATTAAATCTACGAGAATGTTTTGTTGAATAAGTGGATGCACAACAAAGATAAGTTTAGACTTAAATAGTTTGTTTATAGACAAGGTTTACAATATGAAGCAACAATATCACTTGATCTATGTATTTGATGCCACTTACTTGGAAAAGACTTGGTTTTTGTTGTGTAAGAAAAGGAATAGACTCTACTAAGTACTAACATGCCAAGCACACATGCTAACATCCAAAGGACAGAGAGGTAAACCTCGTCATTTTTAACATTCTATATATAAAATAAAATCCCAGCTGTAGGCCCATATTTAATGAGACAACCATATATTAGGAAACAGAAACTGGTTACTAAACTGGTTGTGGAAAGCCTAAATGGACAAGGTGAAGAATGAAGTTTTACTCCTAAATCTAAAATATCTGACTCGGTAATCAATGGAACTAGCAAATAAACCATCAACAATGAAAACCCATTAAAGAAAAAATAAATACATGAATTTAAGTTTCTCAATAAAATGCAAGATAGTCAAATGGCGTACTTCCATCTGGCTTGTTCACAAACATGCGAGCCTTTGCAGCAGCAACTTCTGCTATACCAGAATGCAGCTGAATTTGACAGAATACATATCATTATCACCATAGCTCCAGAATGTAAAGTTCTTTCAAAGATTAAAAGTTTGTACATGAAAAGAGCATTTAATACCGCTGAAGTTTCGTCATTGCATCCCTCACCTTCACCCACATATTCTCCAAAATAGAATCTACCCTGCACGCACACAAATTATGTGAGTACGAAAGAAATAATTTTTGAACATGGTTCTATATGGTGATAATGCAATCACCCCTTATGTTGAGATGACGGATATCCTCCACCACTGTATATATACTAAGTTGCAAGGTTCAATCAAATAATTCTGATAGTAACGCTCAAAACGGTGTCATGCACAATAAAAGTAAATGCCTCAATAAGTAGGTAGAATGTATGACACTCTACAGGAAGCTAAAGGCTAAAGCACTTCATCTATTGTTTTTTTCAATTATTTCTTCACCTCGTACACCGGCTCCCTCCCCACTTAAAGAATTTCTAAAGTAAAAAGAGGCTTATTGGACTTAATAAATTTAAACATTGGGTTAGTTTGGAAGGACCTACATATGTGATACGCTCATTAACTGAATAAACACCACATCCATGAAATCTACCGTGCTTCCACTGACCAGCATAACGGTACCGACCTTTCTCCCTGTCATCAATATATAAAAAGCTTTCTCAGGTCAGTGTTAATGTGTTATAATGCACCAGACAAAGATATAAAAGAACAATGCAGGGGAGTTGCAATTTCTCATTATCCATGAAGATACGGTAAAGTAACACTTACGGTTTGCTTCCAAATTGCCTAACCCATTCCTGATTCTCATACCATGGGATTTCTAATCTTCCGTCTGCAAGACGGTAACTATCTTCAATATCCATCTCAAGCCATTTTCTGTCCTCCTCAGACATAAAATCCATTTGCAGTATTTTTCCCTGAGCTCGCATCTTTTTTTCAAGCCTGAGAGAATTGATAAAAACAATCCAATTTGATTACAAATAAATGAATGCACGTTCACACTGCAACATACAAGGAAGCATCCTCTGAGTAAGGTACATACTTGGATCCAGGAACAGGTTCTACAACAGGTATATCTACTTCAATTACCCCATGACCCTCCGGGTTGTTTTGGAGCCATTCGCCTTCATACCTAGGAAAGAAAAAATACACTGTGAAAACATTAATCAGGCAACATCAGATGCAAGACACAATGACATATGAAGAAATGATGAGCTTATACATATAAAAGGAAGAGGCAAATGTAAAAGTTGACAGTCAGCAAAGAATCATAGGCCGCAAGGATTCCCAAGACGAACCACAATCCACGGTCATTAATTATTAATTATAATTATAAAGAATTTGATTGCCCAACCACATTTGGATCTTAAATTATAAGCAAACCATGCCTAATACAACACCTAGACTATCCCAGCCTTAAAAGAACAAACATGATAAAAATAAACAAAAATCAAGGATCAAGTAAAAGATACAAACCTGACTAGACCATCTTGAGAGGCAAAAACACCTTTTCCCTGAGCATAGTCATCCCAAACGGTGCCTTCATACCTTCAATTCAATCAACAAAAGAAAAGAATTAGCAGTAGCAAAACAAATTAGAAACAAAGCACTCCGTCCATTTGACAATATCAACGACTTACGAGCTTCCATCCTCGAAAATGTAGCTGACCCACTTCAAGAACTCTTCAATCCTATCCAATTCATGAACAACAGCCTTGGGGCTGTCAATGTCAAAGTGGTTATCAGGAACAACAGGGAAAGGCTTCCGATAGGGAAGATAAAAGGGAGCAATGGGAGGCTTCCCGCCCTCAGCAATCTCATCCTTAACATACTCCCACTCGTCCTTGGTGGCCCAAACGGGGTCCCAACCGGTGCCACCAATGTTGTTGTCCCCATCGGCCCACATTTCTCCAAGATCCTCCTCGGTCCAGTTGAGAGGGTCCTTGGGGAAGTTGAAGGCTTCTTCGTCCTCCAGGAAGAGAGGGTCCTCCTCCTCGTGGATACTCTGCATGACCTTGCTGTCAAGCACCTCGGCGAAGTCGCGGTAGTTGACTTCAGGGTTGTTCTTGTGAGGAGGGAGCGGCTCGTCGCTGCGCCGGAATCTGAAAGCCTTGCGGAAGTCCTGGTCCTGGTCCTCGTCCTGCTCGCCGTCGGAGTAGTCGGAGTAGGAGTAATCGGAGGGATAATCGGAGTCGGAGTTGGAGTCGGAGGAATCGGAGGAGCCATTGGGGCCTCGTTGCTGCTCATCGGGGTTCGGCTCTTGGTTTTGTTCTTTCGCCATTTCGTGAGTGAGTGAGTGAGCGAGTGAATTTGATAAAGATAAGGTAAGTGAGTGAGTGTGATGGCGGGTAGCAGCTAGTGGCGAGTGTCACAAAGCAGAGAAAGATTAGGAGGGTTTCGTTGGTTGGCTTATCAGTTATCACCAATACGACAACATTCAGGCACGTCGTTTCGCTTGTGCCTTCTCCCGTTCCACTCTTCAATAACCAAATAGGAACATGTATTGGAAATACCAACCAAATTTATGGCACAAAGCACCCCGCCTATCAAATTATTTGTGTAAAAACTAAAAACCAACTTGAATATCAAATGTGTTTAGTTTAGTGAATGATACATTGATACTGAATTAGTTGATATCTTTAACTAAATTATTATGAGTAAAATATCGTTTGTGTATTCAATGTTTAGCGTAAGCTCTAAAGTTGTCTCTAATATTTCAATTGTCTTACTTAAGTCTCTAACATTTTAAAATTGACTCAATGTTGTCCTGCCGTTAGGGATCCGTTAATAGAATTGACGGCAGGACAAAATTGAGACGATTTTGAAACGTTAAGGACTTAAATAGGACGAAAACATTGGGGACAAAAATGATACATAACAATAAATTTTAATTTAATTTTATTCTTTAATAATATCAATTTTTTACTATACATAGTATTCAATTATTTTTTAATCACATATAAGTAAATTATACTTAATCATATTACTTTCATTTTAAATAAATTAATTTTTTTTATAATTTTACTCTTAAAGATTTTTAGTTATCATGAAATGTTTGTAAAAAATAATATATATATATATAATAAAATATAAATTATACATTTTGTCTCTAATGTATCAAAATTCTTTAAAATTATAAAAAAATAAATTTATTTAAAATAAAAGTAATGTGATTAAGTGTAATTTATTTAGATGTAATTAAAAAATAATTGAAAATTATGTAAAGTAAAAAATTAATATTATTGAAAGATAAAACTAAATTAAAAAATTTATTTTTATGTATCGTTTTTGTCCCTAACGTTTTCGTCCTATTTAAGTCCCTAACGTTTAAAAATCGTCTCAATTTTGTCCCGCCGTCAATTATGTTAATGGATCCCTAACGGCAGACAATATTGAGTCAATTTTAAAACATTAGGAACATAAATAGGACGATTGAAACGTTAGAGACAACTTTAAAACTTACCCCAAATGTTGGGAACAAAAACGATACTTTACTCAAATTATTATATAACAACTTTTAATTATCAATTTCAAGACCATAGTATATGAGTTACTATGTTTTAATGTTTTAATTTTTTATTTGATTCTTTTTTATCTTTTCAAAAACCAACCCAACTCTAAGTTAAATTTTAAAATGGTCTCTGAACTTGCACCCAAGCCTCAAAGTGATCTTTAGAGTTAATAATTATTCAAATTCATCCCTAAAATTGTTCTTCAGAACTCATAATAGTCCCTAAAATAATATTTTTGTCCCCGAAATTGTCCTCCAAGACTCATAGTAGTCCCTAAAATAATTTTCGTCCATCATTATTATTAGAAATGACTAAAACGACATCGTTTTATATTTAAAAAAAAAATACACCCCTCCCCTTTCCCCGGTTTCCTTTTTACTTTCCTCTTTCCCAACCCTTTTTCACCCTTTCATGCTTCCATTTCCCTTCCCCATTCCCAGTTTTTCTTTTTCTTTTTTTTCACCAGTCCCTTTTTTCTTCTCCGATCTTTTTTTCCTTTTTTTCCTTCCACGCTCCCCTTCTCTTTTTTCCAATTCATCCCTAATTCTTCTTTTTTTTTTTCTCTCAGAAGAAACAAAATAATAATTTGTTAATTCACAGACAGACAATAGAAAATGGAAAGAATTACAGAAGGCAAACCTCCTGCGAGCGTTACCTCTCTTGTCGCCGTCGCTCCCTGTCGTTAATTTTTTTGGGCCACCGTGGCGCCTCCTCTCGTGCATGTGTTTTTGCTTTTCTCTGCTCCGGCGGCCTGCTTCTTTCTTCTACTCCGCCGATCTGCTCTACCTCTTCTTCTCCCATTTATTCATTTTTTAGTTGCTTATGTTTTAATTTTTGTTGTTGATCGATGTGATGTTGTTACATATTTATTGTTGCCACTGCTATAATTTATAAAAGTTTTTGTTATTTAAATCAAATTATTGGCTTGAGCATAATTATTGGATGTCTACATAAACTAATATAAATTTGATAGTTTAATTATTATTTGTAATGATGATGTTGTTACTGTGAATTTGAAAAACAAGAACAGGGTAAAGAAGAGAATTGGTGAAGGTAGCTGGAGATTATATTTTTTTTTATAAATACAAAATGACTTCGTGTTGGAGATTAGTATTTTTTTTTTTTATTTAAATTATTAAAGTTTGAATTTTACTTTAGAGAATAAAGTGTCATTTATTTTATATGTGGGACCAAAAAAAAAAATTATTCAAGAGAAAGAAATTATATTTTACCCTCTAAAATAAAAATTTAAAATTTAAAAGATCAAAAAAAATTTTTTGGTATAAATACAAAAAGACGTCATTTTGGGTCCTTCCGAAATGTACAGAAATTATTTTAGGAAATTTGAGACTTTAACTCACCTAACTCTATGTTTTAGTTCCTATTCACATAAAACACACAAATATATTTTTATTAACTTTATCCTTCAATCTCATCTTCA
The DNA here is from genome assembly GCF_000816755.2 of Arachis ipaensis. Taxonomy (NCBI): domain Eukaryota; kingdom Viridiplantae; phylum Streptophyta; class Magnoliopsida; order Fabales; family Fabaceae; genus Arachis; species Arachis ipaensis. The sequence goes on from NC_029792.2 coordinate 4,955,807, forward strand.
AAAAGAGACTAAAGTAATCATTAGAAACTCTATACAACATTTTTTTTCCAGCTATATATTTGAATTTTTTCCGTCGTTCTTAGTGATCTATTCCATTTTGTTGGCTTTGTACAATTTTAAAATATTATATATTTTGTTTAGCATTTTTAATTTTTA
>NC_029792.2:4955971-4957475 GCF_000816755.2 Arachis ipaensis
CATAAATTATATTAACATCAACTCACTTTTAATTAAAATAAAAGTTCATAAAATTATCCATCTAATTATTGTCATTGTCCTTTTCAACGAGAACATATATATAGTTTTATTTGTTCTCATGGTCTTTAAGGGAAATACACAATTAAAAATTTAAAATTGAGAAACCCTGGTCAACTTAAAAGAAAGAAGATATCAATAACAGACTACCACATCTCTCTCATATAATTCCTGTCAACATTCTCATTTTCATTCTCTCTCTTCATTTTCATTTGCATTAATTCCTGTTAAGTGTTAACGTTCTCATTTTGATTCTATCTCTTCATTTCATTTTCATTCTCTCTCTAGGGCGTATCTCTTTTTCAAAGCAACCTTTTCAAAATCTCCCAATTAATTGAGGTAATGAGTGATGAGTGAAGACACTAATCAACCTCAACCGAAGAACATGGAAATGGAGGCTGGAATACAGTTTCCATGGATACCAGAAACTCCGGTAAAACCTTCTCCCAATAGGCAGAGGATATCAAATAGGGATGATGACTCTACTTCTGCAGATAAATTGGATTTTGATATACTAAACATCGGAGATGAGGATGATGCATCTGCCGCTGCTGCAAACAATCAAGTCCCCAATGCACCTTCTCAATGTGAGTGTTCAAATTAATCGGTAAAAGATGTTATATGTTTGTTTAAATTATTTAATACGTGTAAATATTTTAATTATCATAATTGAGTTAGTATTTTTGTTTTAAATTGAGCTTGCTTACTACTTTATAAAGCAAGTTTTTTTTTTTTTTTTTGTTAATCAGCAAAAATGGCGTCTTTTACGATCCAAAGTTTTGAGTTATGGGGAATATCACCATTGACTAACTGACTGCCCTTTTTTTAGATTTAATTTCTACTTTTCTCTTCTGATGAGTCAAATTGATTGACGAATCACTATTTTATTTTGTCTATTCTCTTGATCTCTATAGAAGATAGATCCTACGTTGTTATTTGTACTTACAATCCAAAATTTTGAGTCATCGGGAAAAAGCTCCATTGACTAACTTTTTTTTAATTTAATTTCTAGTTGTCTCTTTTGATTGACGAGTCAGTATTCAATTGTGAAGTATCAGAAAAAAAAAAAACTCAACCGACTGAATTGTCTTTTTTTTTAGATTTAATTTTCAGTTTTCTATTTTGATTGATAGGTCACTATTCTGTTTTGCCTATTCTCTTAATCTTTACAGATCCTACTGTTATTATTTGTACTTACAATTCAAAATTCCGAGTTATCAGGAAAAAGTTCCATGGCTAAAACGACAGCCTTTTTTTAGATTTAATTTCCAATTCTTTCTTTTGAAGAATTAAATTGATTGATGAATCACTATTTATTTTTGTACTCCTTATTCAATAAATAAAATTTATTATTTTTTAAAAAAGAATGTAAGATTTGAAATTTAAAATTTTAAGTTTATAATTTCACATTTATATGAAATGCAATAATGAAAATAAGTGGGTATGA
>NC_029792.2:4958506-4964932 GCF_000816755.2 Arachis ipaensis
GAAAAAAAAAAAGAGAGTACATTTTAAGATTTGTATGTTTTATTATTATTTTTCAAGAATGTAGACATTCTAAGAAAGAGTACAAGATGTAAACGTCCATGCTTTTAGTATTTATTGTTAGACATTGTAACAATAACTAATATAACATTCATGGTGAATTTTATTTTTTTTATCCATAATTAGTTGAGAACTATTAAACAATTTGGTATATTTGATATTTTAATTAAATTGTTTAATATAATGTTTTATTTCATGTGAATAGCTACTTAGTTTGTATATTCAATTAATTAGTCTATGCTTTTATTCAAATGTAGGTGATGATGGCTACACCAGCCATGATGAATTGAAAACTCTAAATCCACCGGCTTCAAAGAAAAGAAGAGGGGACAACAAGAAGAAAGGGTCAAATAATAATGGGCAGCATACAAAAGTTAGAAAAAAAATATATAGACCAAGAATATTGATTGATGAAAGCCTAAACACTAAGAAAGTAGGAAAAAAATCTCAACCCAAAGCCCCAAAAACCCCAAAGAAGAAAAAGACTCCAAGTAGGACCCCAAAACCTTCAACTCCCAGTAGGAAGAGAAACCAATCAAAAAGAGCTCCTTCATGCAAGTTATTACTATTGCCATTACTTAACGATGAAGGAAGAGCCTCTCTCCCATTCTTGGGGAATAATGTCAATAAGTTTGATCAAGAATATTTTGACTTTGAGAGTTCAATTTGCAAGAATGCATTAGGTTCTCAATACAACTTACTTGAGACTTACCAAAAATTGGCATCATTTTCAAGTTCTTGTTTGATGCATAGCAGGCAAGTTGGTGCAAATTTTCCAAGCATTTGCAGGAGAAAAAGAATGAAAAGGATCAGAGCAAGGTTAGAGAAATACTTGACCCCTTTCAAAAAGGGTTTGAGGTCAAAGATTTTCATTAGAAAGAAAAAAAGTTGCCTAGAAAAGTTTACCATAGAAGGATTGACTACTACCAAAAAGGAAATGAAGTCTCTGATCAGGAGGATACGATCATTGAAGAGGATGAAAAAAAGTGGAAAGACGAAAGGAAAAAATGGTCAACTAGTTGTATATAAAAAAGGATTGGGTGGTGATCGAATGTTAGTACCTTATAAGGAACATGATCCTAATAATAAGAAGCTGAGAGTAGAGGTTGCCCTTGATGAAGAGACGTTGAGGGTGTGGAACTTAATCATGGATGGAAAAACACATGAAGATAGTGATGACTTGAAGCAACAGCAATGGGAACGTGAAAGATTTGCTTATAAATGTAAGGTTGGAGTATTCATGGTTAAAATGCATGAGTTGCAAGGTATGATCTTATTGGTTCTCCTTTAAAGTTATTAAGTCTCATGATATCTCGTTTGAGCTCAATTAGTAATTAAGTTTCATGCATATTTCATTTGAATTTAAAAAGTTTAGTTGATCTTGTTTTAAAAAAAATATATAAGAAGAGGGTTTACTTAATTTGACATCTCAAAATGTTAAAACCAGACTTCTGTTGTATATAAATTTGATAAGTGTCACTGACTATTTATTTATTTATGGAAATAAAATGTGTGTTTGAAGCTATGTTATAAATTTTCACAGGCAGTAGGGAGTTCTCACCATGGAAAGGTTCTGTCTTAGATTCTGTAATTGGAGCTTACCTTACTCAAAATGTATCTGATCATTTGTCAAGGTAATTCTACTATATTCAATAATGTCAAATTTTTTTATTATACAATTATTGTAATTCATCTCATTTAAAAAATATTATTAATTATTCTTTATACATACGGTAAAGGTGATTAGGTGAGATAATATATTTTGGCATCCAATTATTTGAATTTCTAAAACAATTCTTATATACACCTAAAAATGGAAAAATAGATTAACTATAAGAATTATGCAATGCAATATATTTTTTTAGTTGAGTTATATAAAATATAATTTTTGTTTAAGTAGGATTTATTTAAATTTAATGTTTATCCATCTTTTTACAGTTCTGCTTACATGTCACTTGCTGCAAGATTTCCCATCAAATCATCAACCAGCTCTGATTTATGTATAGAGGATGTACCTCGTGTTGAGAGATTACAATTCATTGAAAGCAATGCGATTTTTCCAGGAGATAAACTTACTGAAGAATTAGAAAATATCAAAATTGAAGAAATGGGAGCTCATAATGTAAAAGAAGAGCCTTTTAAATCCAAGGTACAGATATTAGTAGAAGTGAATTTTTTTTTTTCTTTTGATATGAATTTTAGCAAGAGGAAAAAATGAACATGCAGGAAGAGGAAACAAGAGTAAAGTTACTAAAAGAGGTGGATAAAGAAACTAGAGAACGTTGGGATAAACTTAGAAAAGAGTACGGTAAAAGTAAAAGACACAGTGACCATGATGACTCTGTTGATTGGGAAGCAGTGAGATGTGCAGATGTGAAGGAAATTGCTAAAGCTATTGCAGGTCGTGGTCAACACAATGTTATTGCTGAAAGAATAAAGGTACAAAATAATTGTTAGATTAACTCTCAATAAGTACTCAATCAATTAAATGAATTTGTGTTACCTACCCAATCAATTAAATGAGTCTATGCTATTTGTATTTTCAGAGTTTACTCAATGAATTACATGACTCGTATGGAGATTTGGATTTAGAATGGCTGCGATATGCTCCACCAACGGAAGCAAAGTAATGATTATACACGTCTATTCAATTAATTTGGATTATCTTTATTTAATAATGAACTCTTTTATTTGCTTATATCACAGGAGATGCCTCTTGGACATTTATGGATTAGGACTGAAAAGTGTAGAGTGTATACGACTTTTAACCCTCCAGAACAAAGCTTTTCCTGTAAGTATATAAAGTATCGAATTCTTTAACTTCATGAATATTTTTATTTTATTTCATTGCATGGTATTCATTTTAGGTGGACGTAAATGTTGGAAGAATTGCTGTGCGTTTAGGATGGGTTCCCCTCCAACCCTTGCCTGAAGAAACACAAATACATAATTTAGAGAAGTAAATTTTCAATAATTTTAATATTAAGTTTTTCATTTCTCTGTCATTTTATTCACTAATATATATTTTTCCTTTTCAACTAGGTACCCATTGTTTGATAATATTCAAAAATATCTTTGGCCACGGTTGTGCCATCTCCTTCCAAAGGACTTGTAATTAACAGAGACTTTACTTATTTTTATTTTATATTTAGTTAACATTCTTTTTATTTATATGTCATGTTATATATGTAGGTACCAGTTGCATTATCACCTAATAACTTTTGGAAAGGTATATAGTGATATTGTCTTGACAAATGTTTTTTTATCAGGTTAATAGAGATATTCAATTCATTTCAACATGTTTGTAGGTTTTTTGCACAAAGAAAAATCCAAATTGCGATGCTTGTCCAATGAGCACAAATTGTGAGCATTTCAAAAGTGCCTTTGCAAGGTATTTGTTGCATTAAATTTTGAGTGAAAGATGAAAAAATAATTAATTTATTGTTAAATCATTTTGATATATCCACAGTGCAAAATCCTTACCTGGAACAACATCGAGGCAACCAAGTCAGGACAAAATGGTGACAGACAACTTTTTACCAATGCCTATTTTTAAAGTGAATCAATCTTCGACAACAACAAAATACCAAGAATACAGAGAGTGTGAGCCAATCATTGAGATGCCATCGTCACCAGAACCAGAACCTGAGAGGATATATATGCTTGAATTTGAAGCAAACAATGAGGAAGAGGATTATCATAGTCCTGATGATGAGAAGATTCTGGTAATGAATCTCAGCAGTCAAAGTAAGAAAACTCATAATCATTCTACACAGGAGGATAAGAATCATATGAACATGTCAGCGTCATTAGTAACATTGCCTTATGCTGGAAGCATGCCTGCACCAAAAATGAAAAATGCCAGTCGATTAAGAACCGAGCGCCTTGTGTAAGTTACCCTTTGTTGTATTCCGTTGTTAATCACTTGTTTATCACGTTTACTTTCTTAGTGTACTCACTTGTTAATCACTTGTTTATCAGTTTACTTTTTTTTAGTGTACTCCGTTGTTAATTTCCTAGCCATTACAAATTTCACGGTGATTTATTTGTAAAACCTAGATATTTAGACTTTAGTTAAGTTGAATGCGTTGTACTAACTAGCATAGAAATAACTACTACACACTAAGTTAATGCAAATTTGAGAATAAAATGAAAAAGTTTCTAAAAAAATATATTGAGTTAATTAACCTATTTTTCTTGGTTTTCCGTTTCTTCAATGCAGATATGTACTTAATGATGGGCACCCACTTCTTGCAGAGGTAGATAGTCTTACTCTTTATTTTTCTCTCAGTTAGCTAAACATGTATATTGTATATGCAATATTGACCTTTTCTATTTATTTATTTGCAGCGTACTCCACTAGAACCTGGTGATCCTAGCCCTTATAGTCTAGTTATATGGAGTGCAGGTATAAATGTATGCTTAATAGTCAAGCTTAATTTTGAGATTTTTTTATCTAACGATGTTTTTTTACTAGACGAATTAGAAAGATCAGATGAATCAATCATGAATAACTTACAAGAAAAAGATTCTCTAACAGTGCCTGGAACTCTTTTGGTGAGTAGGAAAAGCAAAAACAAAAACAAAAAAACATTGATAGGTGAGATATGTACTGATTCATAAATTTATGACATAGATACCATGTCGCACTGCAATGAGAGGCCGTTTTCCATTGAACGGAACCTACTTTCAAGTCAACGAGGTTAGTGAAGGTTACATATACATGTTTTGCTAGTATATATTGTCTCATAGGTTATCCCATAAGATTTTGATTTTGATACTTGTTTATCTTTGACCTAGGTCTTTGCTGACTATGATTCAATGAAAAATCCAATTGATGTTCCCAGAACTTGGTTATGGCAGCTAGAGAAAAGAATTGCATATTTTGGAGCAGGAGCATCGTCCATTTTGAAAGGTAACAAAATATGAATTATAATGTATAGCTATATATATTTATTCAATTGAAATATGAATCTTTAATTTGCTTTTTTTTTTCAATAATATATATTTCAAAACAAATATAAATTGATTATTTTTCTTATTTTTATTATTGTCAATCATCAAAATAGGTTTGTCAGCTGATGAGATTAAAGATTGTTTCTGGAAAGGTAAGATAACAATGTACACATAAATAAGTTGAAGCTATACTTTTATTGAAATCAACATGCATGTTTGCAGGTTATGTGTGTGTGAGAGCAATTGATGCAAAGACAGGAGCGCCAAGGCCATTATCATATAGATTTCACCGCAACACAACTGTCAAAGCTAAAACTGGTAACAAGACAACCCAGGAGAAAGAAGTTAAAACTGATATCAAGACAACCCAAGAAAAAGAAGGATAATGAATTATGTGTACTTTTTACTTTTAATTTTTTATATTAAGACTTCTAGTTTATGCATGTTTTTTCTTTTTAATATAAAATTGTATGAGAACTGTTGATGCACCACCAGGAATGAAGCATTTTGGATTTTTATTCGTGTATTTTAAATAGAAAAGTAGATTTTTTAGGAAAAAATAAGTTATAATTAAATTCTTCTAGCATCCATATATAACATGATAAGTAGGTAAGTGATTATTAATGCACAACTCATTTTTTTCGACATCAATTGTGAGAAGGAAAAGTATAGGAAACTAAATGTCTAACCAGCCAAAAAATGAACAACTCAGTTAATTATAATTATTAATAGATTTAATTACTATGTTAGTTCCTATAGTTTCGTAAAATTTTCAATTAGGTTCCTATACCTTTTTTTTCTTTTTAATTGAATCTCTGCACTATTTTTTTTTTTCAATTAAATCCCTCTTAGTAGTAATTGGCTTAATTTTATAGGGAACAAACTAAAAAAAAATTGGTATAGGAACCTAAATAAAAGAAAAAAAATGCAGGGACCCAATTAAAAAAAAAGTGTAGGGACCCAATTAAAAAAAATTGGTACAAAGACTCAATTAAAAGGAAAAAAAGTAAAGGGACCCATTTTTTTATCCTGGTTATTAGGTTTAATTTATTCAAACTTCTCTAATTATATTAAATTTGTTAACTAGTCTCTATACTAAAACTTTGTATTTGAGTTTGTATAATATAAAAAAATTTGTAATTAGGGCTTATGTTAAAAAAGAATTCAAATAATTGACGTATTTTTTTTATGTATAACTTAATTGAAACAACTAAAAATAGTAAAGACTTTAATAAATTTTTTTTATGTCTAAAGACTTTAAAACTCCAAAGTATTTGACTAGCTATTACTAAGTATTGACGTGTGAAATTGAGTTTTTAACTTTTTATTCAAAATTAAGCTTATTGGAAAATACTTCGTGTCAAATGTCAAACGGTTAAAAATATTTCGTGACACCAAAATTAATTATTAAAA
>NC_029792.2:4965155-4971920 GCF_000816755.2 Arachis ipaensis
TAAATTATAATAGAAATATAATTATTTTTATTCATAGAAAACCATAAAAAAATACAAATTATAAAAGACAATGATCTTAGCATCTTGGTATACCCAACATATTTATACACACAAAATGCATATACATACAGAGATTCTCTTCTATATATTTTTTGGGTTATAACTTTTTTTTTTCTTTTAACACACTCCCACCCAAAAACCTAGCAACTACACTAGTTATAATATCTTCTATTGTTTTTAATATCTATATCAATTAACCTTCATAAAACCATTGTTGGTTATGACTCGTGATACAACTTTTTTTTTTTTGGAAAAACGCAAATAAGTTCCTAACTTTTTAAATTTTTGAACAAATACATTCCTGATAAAATTTAAATATAAAAAAGTCCCTAACTTTAACAAACGGAGGACAATTTAATCCTTCCGTCTATTTTCCTTTCATACGCAAAACAGAACTGGTGGAAACGGTGTCCAGGTGTCCGTTATGGTGCCACGCTGAAAGAGGAATAAAGTTCTAAGGACAAATAGGTCCTTACTGATGAAAACGACGTCGTTTTCATAAGGTAACCCTAATGAGATTTAAACTGGATTTTCTGAAGTAACATACGCAGCAGTTGTTCAGATTTGTTCATGGTGGTGTTGCTTATATTGATGGCCAGTGATGGAAGCTCATCAATCAAGAGACAACGCGGAGGTAGTGGCAGACGACAGGAAGGCTCGATTGTAAATGCAGCTCCATGTTCAGTTCAAACTGGGGATGAGAAAGATTGCATCGCTCCAAAATGCTTCTGCGGGATGTATGTGATATTTTACATGTCGAAGACAAATACCAACCCAAACAGACTATTTTTCGGATGCCCATTCTTCGAGGTAAGCTCACAATTTTTCATGTATATGGATGAAGTTGAGAGTTTTTTTTTTACCAACATATTTTCATACTATCTGAATTGATTTAGGTGAAACAACCATATTGTAAATTCTTTTGTGGGTTGATGACCATATTGGAAGAATTGGGTGCATGGAGCCAACAAAGGAATTGGGTGACAATCAGAGCTTAAATGTTGAAGAACAGTTTAGAAAGATAGAATTGGAGAACAGTATGGCTGATCTAGAGCAAAGGATAATTTACCTAGAGAACAAGAAAAGCAGTAACTTCTGGGTCATAGTTCTAGACTTGATTGTTGAAGTTGTTGGTCTTTGTTTATTTAGGGTATGAAAAATATGAAAAAAAAAATGTGGATTGTAATAAATTATATCTGTTAACTATTTTAGTTAATATAAATGAAAGAAAGAAAATTTGAATTATCCATATCTTGTTGGCTTGAAATAGATATAGAATGCGTGTAAATTAATGTTTATTTTCAAGAGATGAACCTAAGCCAGAAACAAGCCATATATAATTCATTCAATCAACAATAATTCATTCATTCAACCTAAACCATAACATAGGAATATTGTCATACCATAACATAATAACGTCTAGGATAAGAAAATGTAGCAGGTATATCAGTCATCGGATTCCAAAATACTAATTCAAAAGTAACTAAATTGGCTAAAAGAAAGTTTGCCAATATGTATTGCAACCAACTATTGCAGCAAAAAACTAATTTTTGTTTCCAAAATAAGTCAAGAACAAGCACGTCACTTTTTCTGGTTCTTGAAGCCTGGATTTGGTATAAACTTGAATAGTCCTGTTGTGGCACAACTTGTTGCTGCCAGTGTCTCCTTTGATACTCCTCCATTCGATGTTGTTGTCACACTTGTTGAAGTTGGTGGAGCAATTTGAGTCTGAGTTGTAGTTGGTGCAGGTGGCCTTTTTATTAGTTGCTTTGGCCTAAATTTAGCTGGTGCTTTGGAATGAGTATGTTTTGGCCTAAATTTAACTAACCTTGGCTAATGTTAACTAACGCTAACTAATGTTAACTAATGCTAACTAATCTTAACTAATGCTAACTAATGTTAACTAATGTGATAAAACTTAAAGATTGCAATTTAGTAAAAAAAAGTTAGAAACAGAACAACCCTCAATTTCTGCATAATTTTGTAAACCAAAAACCTCATAATAGAAGCATAATGAACTAGATATCAGAACATAAGCATAAACCAATAGATTACTAACTTTTTGTTGATCTGACATAAAGTTCCATCCGTGCACACTTGCATTCCCAAGATCTTCTTGTAAGAGAGTTAAAAATCATTTCCATGACTCCTTTGTTTCTAATCCGACAACGGCATAAGCAATGGTATAGAAATGATTATTGGCATCTCGTGCAATCGCTGAAAGTAACTGTCCACCAAAGTACCCTTTAAGAAAGCATCCATCCAAATATATTAGAGGTCTACAACCACTCTTGAAGCCTTTTTTTCATGCATCCAGGCATATATATATCTTATCAAACACTGCTGGGAATTGTGAAATTGGTATCACTTCTAAGAGTGCAGTAGATCCAGGGTTGCTGCGTAAGAGTTCAAATAGATAATCCCTCAGCTTTCCATATTGCTCACTCTCACTTCCGACAATTCTGTCTCTTGCCTCCTTTAGTGCCCTGTAAACCATCTTATCATGAGGATGTATCCCAAACTCATCTTTCAGAAAAATCACTAGCCTCCTTCTTAGTCATCTAAAGATGGATAGCTAACCTTTTTTCAATTTTGTTGCTCAGCCAGTGTTGATCAGCAGCATTACTGCCCATGTCCCTTGCACATGTATGCTCAGATTTAAAAGTTTTAACCTGAAAGCACCTAAGAGAATTATTGTAGGATACATGTACAACCCATGGACATTCTTCTCCTTTGCAGCTCACTCGAACCCTTTCTTTATCATTTTTAATCCACTGAAGCTGCCTACCATCAGATATGAACAAGTCATTCACCACTTCTTTAAAATCATCAAGAGTTGTAAACTTAGTGCCTACTTCAAAGTGGCCTTCTCCAAATCCATACTCATCATTGAACTCGGGCCAGTGTTGTTTCTCAGCTTCTTCATCAGAGAAAACAGGGGTATGCAAATCCTCTGAATAGTATTCATAGTCATACTCTGAATCAGTGCAGCTTGAGTGTTGGTCAGGCCCATTACTAGGCCCACCAGTTTTCAAAGAAGGCCCAGCTCGTTGGTCTACACTGGGCCCAACACCTGGTTGTACATTGGGTCTTTTTCCACCAATATTCGATCTATTCTTCCTTGGTGCATCCTGCCTCTTTAGTGGATCATTCTTCTTCTCTTTCATTTTTCTCTTTGGTACAACCATTTTTTTCCCTTGTAAGTCATACTTCTCTTCTTTTTAGTACGTTTCTCTTCTCCACTGCTATTCTCATCATCACTGTCATCACTATACCCCGGAGGTGGAGGCTTGTAAGGTTCATCCTCCGTGCTCTCGTAGCCGTCATCAGAGGACGATGTCATCAGATTATCACATATGTCATCTAGTTCTATGCACTCAACATTCTCAGTTCCTGCATTCCCGCCTCCTGCTTCTTCTACATACTCAGGTTCATTGACAACATGATCAAAGTAAACATGGAACTCATCTTTTTCTTCATTCCTAATCAAATCGTCACACAATTCACGAATCCCATTATCCTCTGTTAAACGATGAAACCCAGATTCTATATCACTGGCCGTACTATCAAACCAGTATATTGCCTTGTAGCCAGGATATCCTAAACCCTCATACAACTTCACCAAATCACCAAAGTTGATAAAATCTATGTCCGTCTCTGAAAATTTTTCTACTTTTTCATTCACATAAACAAGTCCCCCATCACCATTTCTCACAAACTTTCCTCCATGGTAAAAAATAGAAATTACATATCTATCAGTCATCTGTAATTTTCAAACAAAAACAAAATCAACCCACAATGCATAGAACCCTAAGAAACTTTAAAATGAAGACACATAAACTTTTTTCAAATAGATTGAAACACAAAGCAACCATAGCAGAATGCATTTGCATGCATCACACTATACATTAAATGGAACCCTAATGTGAATGTGATCATAAACGTTGTGGACTTGCTTACGTTGATTGATGATTGAACTTCTTCAGCATACGAACTAAGTCTCTCCTACTCCACCTTCTTCGATGACACTTCAGTTTCGTTTCAGAGGGAAGGAAGCTCTGGCTTGATGAAGGGGTTAGGGCAGTATATGGTAATTTCTGTGTTGCCAAAGGATTTTTAATAAGAATGGGCTACCTTATGATAACGACGTCGTTTTCATCAGTAAGGACCTATTTGTCCTTAGAACTTTATTCCTCTTTCAGCGTGGCACCATAACAGACACCTGGACACCGTTTTCACCACGTCAGCCAGTTCCGTTTTGCGTATGAGAGGAAAATAGACGGAAGGATTAAATTGTCCTTAGTTTGTTAAAGTCAGGAACTTTTTTGTATTTAAATTTTGTAAGAAATGTATTTGTCAAAAATTTAAAAAGTCAAGAACCTATTTGTCTTTTTCTCCTTTTTTTTTTACCTAACCTTCATAAAACCTTTACTATTACAATTTTTTGGGCCACTTGCTTATTGGGCCGCGTGTAAAACCAATCCCTCTGTATGCATGGGTTTTTGTATCCCTCTTTTGAAGTAATACAAATGTAATAGTAAGACGTGATAAGATTGAAATTATAATTTTAAATGATTTTTTTTAAAATTATTTTAAATTATAATAATTGTATTAATAAAAAAGTAACATGTTATGTATTGTTTGTTTTTTTTAATCTAGTTTTAATTGGATTAACTCTAAAGTAGTTATTAATCGATTTTAATAATTTATTTTTTTTAATAAATCAGACATATATATTGAATGTGATCATAAATAATATAGTAATAGTTAAATCTACCAACAAATATATTGGCTATTATCATACTATAAAACAAATTAAATATATTAGCACTTATAAATCTATAAAATCACACTGTCTTTGATTCGTGCAAGGGTTTACTTACCAAATAAACTTAAAATATAAACCAAAAATATTTATAAAATGGACCTAGCATCACTTGAAAGAATCATAAAAAATAATCAACTTACCTTATTATTCATGAGAACTATTTTTATGTAAGTCGTCTTGTTCTTATCAAATTTGGATGGAACTTTTCATAACCTTATATATTAATTTTGTTATATATATATATATATTACGGTAGTTTTTTTTAATATATATACATATACATAAATAATTCTATACATATACATAAATAAAAAAATATATGAATTATATTTTATTAAACTCTATGTTACCGGTTATTAAAAATATTTAAATTACATATATTAATTATTTTTTGTTATAATTATTTTGTTTTATATATGTTTTTTTATTCTACAATCGTGCAATAATTTTTTTATTATTTATTTTTTATATCCATATATATTCCTCAATCCCGATCTCATTCATACGCATATTAACAGTTTTTTTAAATACTGATGTTTTAATTTTTTGTTTTCTTTTTTTTCACGTATCTTTCCTTTTTTTAAATAGTGATGTTTTAATATTTTTTTTAAATATATTTTTTTAATAATTACATTACTAATCTGAAATATTTTTTTCTAATAGTGATGTTTTAATTTTTCATTTTTCTTTTTTTCATGTATCTTTCTTTTTTTTTTTAAATAGTGATGTTTTAATATTTTTTTTCTTTTTTTAAATATATTTTTCTTAATAATTACATTACTAATCTGAAATATAAAATAAAAAAAAGTGATACATATATCCAAGAAAGAAAATAAACTAAAAAATCAGAAGAAAAAAAAGAAATTTTATATTAAAAAATGTAAAAATAATATATTCAAAAAGAATAGTCGTAATATATAAATTGAGTCAACAATTTAAATTTCTCTAAAACTAATTTAATCAAATATCAATATTAGAAATAAATTACTTAAATAATATTTAATCTAATCTAGTCCTTAGACACGTATAGATTAGAGTCATTCTCGTAACGACAACCAACTAAAACAACATCATAAACTCGAACATTTAGAGAATTCGTGTAAATTCAGACCATTTTCTTATTTTTTGAAAACCTTCTGTATCCCTAATAGAGTTGAATTGCAATTCCTTTTATGGAAAAAGAGTTACGGATGTGGCTTTGATGTGTTGAAGACCAAAATCTGAAAGTCTCTATTTATATTTGAGTGTGACACCCAGTAAACCCGAAAGACCAAATAAAATAGTATCTCTGGTTTTATTCTCATCTAATTTTAAATTAAAAGTAATAATGACTTATTTAATTCAGCATTTATGATAATAAATGAGATGGGCATTATATAAGTTATTTAATGTAAAATAGCTTAATTTGTGATTATAATTAATATATGTATTTCCCATGAATAGATTAAGAAATAATAATTTTGTAACAAAATAATCATTCAATTTGAATTACAATTAATTGATTGATAGAAATTATAATAAATTATATGATATTTAAATAATTAACTAAATCAATTAGTTGATATAATTAATTTATTATAATAAATTGAATTTAATGAGTTAAAAGAAACAAATCAAAAAACACCATCAGAAACATGCCACGACAGTTTTATCATTAAGTGCAGAAATTTAATTTTTATATAATTGAATAGATATTTACAGATTATTATATTATATTAAACACAGATTAAAAAAATACACTAAACAAAATAAAAGCATCAATGATAAAATATAACCTAAAAAATCACTTAAATTAAAAAAGAACCTTGATGAATTATAATAAATCTATATATGAGAAGTAAAAGTAAAATAAATAATTAAAAATAAAGTAAAAATAG
>NC_029792.2:4972138-4973693 GCF_000816755.2 Arachis ipaensis
CTTTAAAAATAGAAATAGCGATGGCACCTTGAATAATTAATTCAATAGAATTAAATTTAAATAAATAAGATGATTCAATCAATTATATAAATAATAGCATATTTATAAATATTAATAATAAAAATAGTCTCACTAATATAAATGATCAATACAATAATTATATGAAAAAATAACTAATCACATAATTGCATAATTTTCAAGATCCTATATTGTTGAATCTATTGACCAAATAAAAAAAAATATCTATATGATAATGTCCTAATATTTTAGCATACTATAAATCATATTATATATTTATATATCATATTATAATTTTAAGTCAACTCCTTAAACACATTATAACATAAAGCATCTAAAAAGATACACCAAATTAACGAATATCAAATGGGTCACAACATACACTTTAAATTGTTACGAAATTTCAAATAAAAAGAGCATCAATACAGAGAAATCAATGAACAATGTATATATTAATTGTGAATCACAAAAAAAAGACAATATATAAAATTATAGTAAGATTATTTAAAAACAACGTAAAGATGACACATATTTTTTGTTAATCAGAAGCTAAAAGAAAAAAAAAAGTATGTGCCTAATAATAAGCAATTAAAATAAACAAAAAATTTAAACAAAATATAAAAAAAATAAAATGTATAAATAAAGATAAAAGAAACAAAAAATAAATAAATTACAAAAATTGTACCTTAAACACGAGAGAGAGAGAGAGAGTGTGGGAGGGAGGGAGGAAGAGAGAGAGAAAAGAGAGCGAATGAGTAAAAAATATTTGATCTTGTATAAATAGATTGTATTAAAAAAAATAAACTAATCAAATTAATTCATATATTTCATTATCATATTTATTATTTATTAAATAATTTGATATTTATTCCAATCAAATCAAATAATTAATATAATTAACTAAATTAATTAATTGATATAATTAATTAATTATAATTGATCTGCTTTAACGAATTAAATGAAATAAATCAGGAAACACCTCAAGAGCATGCCACATTAATTCCATCATTAAGTGCAAAAACTCGATTTTTATATAATATAATAGATAATAGATAGATAGAATAGATAGATAGATAGAATAGATAGATAACAAAGATATTTTCTTAAATTAGTATAATTATGGAGTAAATGCCCAAAATGGTCCCTGAAATTCAAATCGGTATTCAATTCAGTCCTTTATTTTTCTAAATGACCAAATAAATCCCTAAAATTGAGAAACGTGCATTCCCGTTAGTCTCTGCCAGAATTGCCGTCTTAACGTTGCTGATGTGGAACGTTAACTGCCATGTGGGCATTCCAGCTGGATGCTGATGTGTGCCAAGGTTGAATTTGTTTCAAATTGGTATCTGGAATTGCCTAATATTACCCAAATTAGTCCATTGCAACTATAAAACCCTAATTTTCTTGTCTTCTTCGATTCTCCTTCTCTTCTCTGACTCTCCTTCTCTTCTGTTCAACCTCTCTTCTTCGCCGTAAAACCCAAATTGATTTCTTGTCTGTGTGAGTGATGATGGGTGGTGGCGAGAAAAGCCAAAGT
>NC_029792.2:4982247-4995940 GCF_000816755.2 Arachis ipaensis
CTTGATGCTGCACTTATTCTGCTAAAAATTGTGTTCAACTAAACCAGAAAGAGATAAATCACAACATGAACTAAACCAAAAACTTCATTAATTTAAGATAACTAATACCGGAACATGGAACAAGTGTTGTTTGTACTAAAGCACATTGTGCATAACATAGTATCACAACCCAAAGCATCATAGGCCATAACAACATTCAAAGGCCATACATACAAGTTTGATAGGTTACATTAAAAAAAGGTAGAATTCTTTAAGCATAACATTCAGCTACAACAACATGAACTCAAAAAGCCACCACACTTTGTGCTGGTTAGACAGTTTTCCTTGGTGGGTTGAATCCTGGATTTGGAACAAATTTCAAGAAGGAGGCAAGTTTTTCAGAGGTTGCTGCACTAGCTCCCTGAATAGTCTCTCTTGAAATCTCAGTCGGATTTGGAGCAGCCGCAGCAGTAGCAGCAGTGGATGAAGTTGTCCTCTTGACAGGAAGTTTGTCTATGCGTCTCTCACATTTAGTTCTCAGATGGCCTTTCTTTGCAGTCTTTGTAGTCTTTACAGCCTATGATATCAACAACAACAATACAAGTGTCATTATATGGATTTGTTTGTTTCCAGATTTATCAATAGCAACAATATCAATAACAACAATACCTTAGTTGCATGTTCTTGTTCATCTCCTAGACCCCCTTCAGCAGCAACTTCTGTTTGAGTATCAATTTGTCCTCCTTCAGCCCCAACCTCACATTCTTCAGTAACAACCTCACCTTTGTTACCTTTAGAACCAGTGTCACCCTTATCTGCAGCATCTTCAGCAGCCTTTGCAGCAGCACCAGATATATAATAATAAATTGAAAAACAGGTTCTATTTTGAACTTATGCGCTTAAGGATTCTTAAATTCTGCAATTGCCATAACAATAGTATATAGGTTACTATATATTGAAATTCTTAAATTCTTAAATTCTTAAATTCTGCAATTCTCCAAAATAGTCCTTCAAATTTGGTTCATTAATCCAAAATGGTCCTTAAAATAATTTATCGTGCATCTAATTAAAGCATATAGGTTAGGTTACCTTCTACATATCAGAGATGAAGCACCAACCATGCTCTGTCTGATCTCCAATGTCTTCCTGCAAGAGCTCCAAGAACCACTTCCAGTTGTCTTTGTTCTCAATATGAATAATTGCCCATGCAATTGGATACACATGATTGTTCGCATCCTGACCCATGGCGCACAGCAGCCATCCTCCATAATAGGTCTTCAAAAAAGCCCCATCAAGTCCTACCAAGGGTCTGCAGCCACCCACAAAACCTTTTTTGTATCCATGCAAACACACATAAAACCTTTCGAAGACACCTTCTCCGTTAGGCATTGGACTAACACCTAACTTGACAGTTGAGCCCGGATTAGACCTCAACAGCTCCTCCGCATTCAAGTTGACTTAATATTGTGCTGGTTTTCTTCACAGATTCAACACCTTCTACTCTATCTTCTTCCATGCCTTCCATTCCGACCTTCTGGCCTATATCACCATCCTCCTCAGACAAATTCATTACATCAATTATCTCAGGAATCGAAGTTTCGTGCTCAAAATAGATGTGGATGACGTTGTTATTCTCATGGCAGTGCTTGATCATATCAACAAGGTCCTGGTCCACTTTCAATCTCCTAAGACCAAATTCCAACACATGTTTAGGCTCCAGATACCAACATGCTTCAGCCTTATCATACCCCAACTCTTTATAATAACCTGTTACCGCAAACACGTCAAGATAGTCTTCATCAACTCCAACCCATTCATCATACAAGTCAGAAGTGTAGATAAAATTTCCCCTAGGATCTGTCTCAAACGCTCCACCATGGTGGAAAACAAGTCTCAATCGATCAGGCATCTGAAGTTTACAGCACAATGCACAAAACAGACAGGATTATTCATTTTGTCGCAAAACAGCCATATTGCAAAGAACTAGAAATCAAACTATATTTGTAATAAGGATGCATATATTTACTTCCTACTGACTATAACTTAAACAAGATTATGATTTATGTGGTTACAATTTTCATATTAGAAACCCTAAACCCTAACATTTGCGCCATCAACAACCACAACATTCTAAACCACTCCCTTACATATACAACAACGCATTCACACATAAATATCAACAACCCTCAATGAAAACCAAAAAAATGGAAGAGAATGATCAAGTCGAACTGTTACCTCTCACCGTCGGCAGTGTACGAAGGTGATGCTTCGTCGATGACTTCTTCACTGACTGGAGAGAACAGATTCTAAGGATGATCCTCGCCGATGAAATGTTGAGTGAGAAGTATGGGAGAATGAAGGGACGTAGGAGAAGAGAAAGCTTTTCTGAAATTTTGGTGGGAAACGTTGAAGTGGAAGGGGGGACCAACAACAATTGTTTATTCAAAGGGGGAGAATACGTTATTTCAAACGACGTCGTTTTCCAGGCTTAGGGAACCCACAACTCAAACGACGTCGTTTAATAGAATGCCCACATGGCAGTTAACGTTCCACATCAGCAACGTTAAGACGGCAATTCTGGCAGGGACTAACGGGGACGCACGTTTCTCAATTTTAGGGATTTATTTGGTCATTTAGAAAAATAAAGTACTGAATTGAATACCGATTTGAATTTCAGGGACCATTTTGGGCATTTACTCTATAATTATGTATTATTCATTAAATATTAATAGTAAGAGTAAAAGACAAATAGGTCCCTGACCTTTTTTTCTGTAGGCATTTCCGTCCATGACCATTGAAAAATACTTTTAAGTCCCTGACGTTCTTAAAAGTTGGACGGATCAGTCATTCCGTCCAAATGCCTCCGTTGGACCCAACGGAAAGTGCTTGTCACGCGTACGCGTCGCCTGGCAGACTTTCCTCTCACGCGTACGCGTGTGTCATGCGTATTCGCATAGAGTTTGAACTGCTCACTCCAAAGTTGCAAGAAAGACAATCTGACCACCAAGCTACATTGCTTTTTACTAATGCATATCCAAATTATAATACACTAGCGGCTCAACAGGCACTAACGTGCCTGTTCAGCCGCTTTTCTATTGTTTTTAAGAAATTAATTTTATTTTAGTTTAATTTAAAAATATTTATATACTCAAATTTTAAATACAATATTCTAAGTAATCAAGTATTTTAGAAAATTAAAAAAAATTATCCCATTAAAAGCAATTTAAAAAGAAAAATGTATAAAAAATATTTATAAAATTTTTTCATCCCATCGTTGACAGATAGTTAAATACAAACATGTCAAAAACATAAATAAAATGTACATGTAAAATGTAAAAAAACTATTTTTTTGTCAAATCAAATTAATGAGAGAAAAAGACATAACGCTATTTATCTACGTGAAAAATTGGTAACAAATTACAAAAATAAAAAATAGATTAAAAATATAGATTGAGTAAGTAAATTGAAAAAAAATTTGTAACCGCAATGGAGAAAAACAAAGGAGGAGGATGGAGACAATTCAATTGAAAATGTTAAAGAAAGGAGAAGAAAAACATCAAAAGAAATACAAAAATGATAAATTTTTTTAAGAAACTACAACAAAAACTCAAAAGGTAAAAATGTTAGAGTTGAGTAAGAGAAGTAAAGAAAATTAAAGAAATGATAAAAAAATAGATTATTTAAGTGGAGGATTGAGAAAGAAGTTACGTGTGAATTTTTGTTGTAACTGGTAGTGAAATACATAACTGTAAAGTTAGTTTTGGATTATGTTGGCACTTAGCAGGGTTAAAATAGGAAAGAAAATTGGACACCAAACTTGAGGTATTCGCATTATATATTGTTATAGATATAGCAATTTTTTGATATTTTTATTATTTTTTATTTATATAAATTTTTTTATTCTTTATTATACTATATTTATATTGTGTATAAATTTTTTTATTTTTTATTTGATTTTATTTATATAAATTTTATTTACTTATTATAATTTTTTTTGTTCATATGATATATGTTGTTGGTTGTAATTATTATATATTATGTTTGTATGAAATTTTTTTCTTTTTTTTTGTTGTTTTTATTATACTTCTCACTGTACTTTATTTTCGTTTTTAGTATATACTAATGATAAGTAACAAAAGAGTCATAAATAATAAAAATTTATAGTCCAAAATGATACTAAATTAAAGAGTACTAATGGTACTAAAAAATTATAGAACATTTTTTTTATTTAAGTGATTTAAAGTTTTGAAAGTAAGAATAGCTTGAAAGAAATGGAAAAAGACATGCAAAGTGGAGAATTCATGGCGACGTGGAGAATTCATAGGTGACGCGTATGCGTGACAAGCATTACGGAGCCACATCAGATTTTAAAATATTTTTCAATGGTCAGAAAATGTCCACGAAAAAAAGGCAGGAACCTATTTGTTTTTTACTCTAATAGTAATATTGTAATATAATTATAATAAATATATTTTTCTAAAATAAATTTATTTAGAGAAATATAAATTGGTTATTAATAACCGGTGCCATTATCAAATAAATATACTTTTATAAAATAAACTTAAAAAAGAAAAGAGTGCATCTATTTTGATGGAAAAATGAATTCATGCAAAATTGATACCTCACTTCCACTAGTTTGGAACCAATTTTAATATATTAAGTAGATAGATAGATTTAGTTTTTGATTAACAAGTGCCGAAGACAGTGTTTTAGTTTGTTGGTGCTACGCTCTACTCCCAAGTAGGATTTCTCTGAAAGGTTTTGAAATCCTATGCCGCAGCCATCATGGTGAGTGTCCTTCTTCCTCGCATTTCATTAGATTCGTGATTGTTCTTGATTATCCAACAAGGTTTCTTTGAATAACTGAAATTTTATATGAATTGAGTAAGTTCTTTAGAAAGACATCAATTTGCTTAACCCTCCAGCTGAGCTTGAGAAGAGAAAACCCAAGCTAAGCGTCTTGTTCAGTCTCCTAACTCTTTTTTCATGGTATTCTCTCTTTTATTATCTTTTCCTATTTTTTTCCGTTATTTGTTTCTCTAACAAGTTATTTGTTAAATAAGTTGAAGCTAGACTTTTCTATTATTGAAATCAACATACATGTTTGTAGGTTGTGTGTGTGAGAGCAATTGATGCAAAGACAGGAGCGCCAAAGTCATTATCATGATTTCACCGCAACACAACTGTCAGAGCTAAAATTGGTAACAAGATAATCCAAGAAAAAGAAGTTAAAACAGACAACAAGACAATCCAAGAAAAAGAAGGGATAACGAATTATGTATTTATTCATAATACTCTTTACTTTTATTTTTTTATATTAAGACTTTTAGTTTTATGCATTTTTTTTAATATAAAACTGTATGAAGATCCGTTGATGCAATACCAGGAATGGAACATTTTGGATTTTTATCATGTATTTTAAATAGAAAAATATAGATAATTAAATAGAGTTTTGTAGAAAAAAAAAAAAGATAGAGTGCTAGGGAGCCAATAATTTTTGTATTATGTAATCATTAATTGATCATTAATAGTATTTTTAATGGTGTGAGATTATATCTAATGGTGGGAGATCACCCACTTTTTTTTTTATGATTGAGTATTGATCACAAAACACAAAAATTGTTGGTCCACAAGACCTTTTCAAAAATAAGTTACATTTAAATTCTTTTAGCATCCATATATCATTGCATGATGAGTAAGTAAGTGATTATTAATGCATAACTCATTTTTTTCGACATTAATTATGAGAATTAGTTTTTCTGCCTTCTCAGATTTAGATGTTTTTTAGTTTTTGATTGCATAAAATGATCGCTTTTAAGGAAATATTTTTTTTTCATCCTAGTTAAGCTTATTAGATTTAATTCATTCAAACATCTCTAGTTATATTAAATTTGTTAACTGGTCTCTATACTAAATCTTTGAATAATACAAGTGTTTGTAATTAGGATTTATCCTTAAAAAACAATTCAAAGAATTGACATATTTTTTTAAGTATAACTTAATTGAAACAATTAAAAATAGTAAGACTTTATTATAATTTTTTACTAAGTTATTGATGCGTGAGGTTGAGTTTTTACCATAACGTTGATTTGAAAACTGAAAAACTACTTTATCTTGAAAACAAACAAACATATATTTATATACAAGACTTCTTACATAAGTAGCTAATAAATATAATATACATATAAAACATATAACTTCTATCCCTCTTACATAACATTTTAATAATAAGGGCGAGAGATAAATCTATAACATGTGTAAACAAACAGAAACAACATATCTAAGTACTTAACTAAAACTTTGCAAGCTTCATCGTCCGTCCTGAAAAGATAAAATTGTAAGGGGTGAAAACCTAACCACACGGAGTTTTAGAATTATCATAAGAAGATATTAAATAAAAAAAATTATTTTTCAAACTCAATAATTATCGTTGTCTTATGAATCTTTTGAAAACCGACAGTTTAACCACCCAAATATTCAAAATTTTTTTAAAAGAAATCAATTAATTATGCAAATCGAAAACGTTCCATTTCGTATAAGAAAAGTCTTAAAAGTTTTCTACACTGTATGAATAACCAACCTATTCCAAGCATAAGTTCATTAGTCTATACTGAACCAACTTGATTTTTCATACTTTACTAATAACTCAATCAGAAACCAATCATAACCTTCAACCCATCACATGATCAATTAACACAATCATCATCTCAGCACCAATAATCTCAAAAGTATCACGTCAGAACAAACACAGGCAAAACAGACAAGGAAAGCACAGATATAGATAGCAGTTACAGCAAGTAGCTCAGATAACAGTTAAAGACAGTTAAGCAGTTAGGCAAACCAAAACAAATTCAAACTCAAACAAAGCATACTAATGCATATGATGCATGTTTGCCCTATGGCTAATGAGTCTTATCAGTCGGTTATATAGCCAACTCGACATGTCTTGGTAGTTAACCATTGGACAGTCCCTCTGTGCGCGTATCCCCAAGCTCAAATATAATATCCATGGAGTCAAACTCCAAACTCAAATATAATATTCCATGGAATCAAACTCCAAACTCAATAATTTAATATTCCATGGAGTCAAACTCCAAACTCAAATATAATATTCCATGGAATCAAACTCCAAACTCAATAATTTAATATAGTTAAAGTTCTTGGTCACATCTTGAGACAGAGGGTCAACAATTAGTCTCAATGTCATCATCATTCATCAAAATTCATACACAAAACTTAATTTATTCTTTTCTAAATAAATCAACCTCAAACGAAGTCCTTTTCTTAATAACTCAATCAAATTATAAAATTCTTAAAAATTCAAATCTTTTTAAATAACCACTTCAAACGAAACATCAAATTTTATAAAAATTTTGGCAACATCTCCTCTAAAACTCGAACTCTACCACCCTTCTTAGGTCCCATCCAAACATTCCTCAAACTCCTTTAAATCATTTTCAATTCTCAAAAGTCATTTTCGATTAATCAACAATCAAAATCCAATGTCTCAAACTCTTTTCAATAACTGAAACTCATTTTCAATATCGAAACATTGAGATACCAATTCGGCAACTGTCAATTTAACAAAAATCAATCAATGACCCAAATTATTCAATCTTATCAAACAATCAATAATTCAACCACACAAATAATTACAATCATCCAAAGCAACTCAAACCAATCCATAAGACTTACGAAATCACAAAAATATATATATATTTCACATTAATATCGACTTGTAACAAATCTTGAAAATAAAACAAATTTAAGAAAAGCATTCCTACCTAAAATAGCCGAAACTCAAAAACTCTAAAATGCATCACAAACTCGTTTTTCTCCTAGCCCGCAACAGCGGTAGCCATAATCACAGCTCCACATCACTTTCGCAGCAACCATAGCAACTCTAATCGCAGCATATAATAACCAAAACTGAATCATGAAGGGTATTTACAAATTTGATTAATTAATATTATTAATATTAATAAATGGTTACTAACCGTTTAGTACCATTCGGTTGAAGGGACACAACTTTTTAAAGATTGTGTATGTTCAAAACATTATGTCTATTGGCTAAAGGGACACAACTCTTTAAGAGTTGTGTATGTTCAAAACATTGTATCTATTGGCAATGAAAAAAGACACAACCATTTGTATACGTAACTAATCATAATTGCTACGTGCAATATGTATAAATAATTCCTTGTCCACTATTTCAGAAATTGAAGTACTAAGTGTACATTTTAATCAACTATTAAGAAGTTTTCTTTGTTCAAGAGAGTTGAGAATTTCTTACTATTGCTAATTAAGAAATTCTTAAATTTTATTGTATCCTGGAAGAGTATTGTCATCAACCCTATAACAACTAAGTGTGGGACAAATATCTCTCTAAAGAAAGCGATCTAATCGTGCTTTGAAACCACTACACAAATATAAGATTTTGTCATCTTCTCATACTAATATACTCAACAATTTTAGAGAGATATTACTTGAAGATGGCACAAGATCAAAACACCACGTTCAAGGTCATGAATCAAGAGTTTGTCAAGTTAGATCGCTTAGATGGAACAAACTTCAATCGTTGGAAGGACAAAATGATATTTCTTCTTTCAGTTCTCAATCTTGCATATGTGATTGACCCAAAGACTACATCAATTGTCAATGCTGCTGAAAAATTGCACACTAAAAGAGGAAAAAGAGATTGTTCAATTGAAGAAGAAATGTGATGAAGATACTTTTGCATGTTGAGGTCATATATTAATTCAATCACCATTGGAGATTTGAAAATCTTTAGAAGAAAAGTACAATACTAAACGACAAGGAACAGATAAATTTATTATGATAAAATATTTCGAATTTATTATGAATGATATTATGGATCAAATTCATGAATTATAAATCCTTGTAATTAGACTTCGTGATCTATAAGTGGTGATCCCTGAATCACTGCAAGGTGAAGAATATTTTTTATTTTTTTAATGAATTTGATCACTTTTGTGAATTACATAGTATTGTGCATCAATCTTCCGCTCCATATACTCTGCAACAAAATGGTTAGTCGAAAAGAAAAAACCGTACTTTAGTGGATATGGTTAATTCAATGTTACTAAATGCAAAATTGGCTTACAATTTGTGGGTGAAGCATTGTTGACATCATGTAATATCCATAATAGGATACCATCAAGACATAGAAAGGTTTCTCCTTATGAAATTTGGAAAGGAAAGAAACCTAATTAAATTATCTTAAAGTGTGGGGGTGTTTAGCCTTTTATCGAGTTCTTGATCAAAAGAGAACCAAATTGGGGTCAAGAGCCATAAAAGGCACTTTTATAGGATATGCTCAAAATTCTAAAGCATATAAATATTTGACTTAGTGTCTAATGTAGTTGTTGAATTAAGAGAGGTATAATTTATTGAAAATAAATTTATCAATTATTCAACTTCTAATTTAGAATATCCCCAAAATGATACTAACATTTTACAAGAAATATATATGGAGCAACCAGAAAGCTATGTGCTACCCAAAAATAAAAAGAAAGTTTTCAAATTAATTAGGTCTTTGTATGGGCTAAAACAAGCGCCTAAACAATGTCATGGGAAGTTTGATTCAGTGGTGTTATCAAATGGCTTCTCACATAATAGTGCGGATAAATGTATTTACTCAAAATTTACTAAAAATTATGGAGTAATTATTTGTTTATATGTTGATGATATGTTAATCATCAGAATAAATTTAGAAGGAATTCATATAACGAAGGTGTATCTAACTTCTAAATTTAAGATGAAGGATTTGAATGAAGTTGATACAATATTAGGCATAAAAGTGCATAAGAATGAAGTTGGCTTTACTTGAAGTCAATCTCATTATATCAAAAAGGTATTGGAAAAGTTTGATCATCTCACAATTAAAGAATCCAATACGTCCTATTATCCTAATCTTAAATTAGAAGAAAACATAGGAAGACCTATAGCACAATTAGAACATGCTAGTGCTATAGGAAGTTTAATGTATGCAATGCATTGTACTAGACTTGATATAGCATTTGCGGTGTGTAAATTATCAAGGTTTACAGGAAAGCCTAACAATCAACACTGGAAAGCTATAACAAGAGTTCTTGGTTATCTCAAGAAAACCATATACTTGGGATTACATTATAGTGATTATCCCACAGTTTTAGAAGGTTATTCTGACGCAAGTTGGATTACAAATCTTAGTGATAACAAATCCACTTCAGGATGGATTTTCACCATATGTGGTTGAGTAATAAGTTGGGCCTCAAAGAAACAAACATGTATTACACATTCTACTATGGAGGCTGAATTTGTAGCTTTATCAGCCGCAGGTAAAGAAGCGGAATTGTTAAGAAATTTGTTATATGATATAAAGCTGTGGCCACAGCAGATGACAGCCATTTCAATCTTCTATGATAGTGAATCAACCATGTCTCGAGCATATAATAAGGTTTATAATGGAAAGTCTAGACATATAAGTTTGAGACATGAGTTTGTGAGGCAACTAATAGATGATGGTGTAATTACCATTACTTATGTAAGATCTCAAGGAAATTTAGCAGACCCTTTGACTAAAGATTTGTCAAGGGATAAAATCAAAGAAACTACTGCTAAAATGGGATTAAAACCTATTATTGCTAAATGATGGGAACTCAACCTTATTCTAGTAGACCACTAGTTGCAAGGTTTAATGGGTAATAACAAGTTATTTAGCAATTGGAGCACTAAGGTATAGGATTTAGTGCTATTTATAATAAATTAGGAGTGTGAGTTTAAACTCTTAATGGAATGATAATATTATCTATCAAAAGATTCCACCTATATGAATATAAGAGTGGTGCCGCTCTAATCGAGAATTTTAGAGGTTTTATTCTCGTAAATATTCATGAAACCAGGATGAGCACAAGGCCATATAAGTGTTTAAAATTGTAAACTCTTGAACTTGGAGGGTATAAGTAATGTGCGTGATTTTTGGTATTAGCATATGGAGAATAGGTTTAATCGATTAGACACCTATTACTTCGTTATAACTTTAAAATTTACACTAAAAGAATGTTTAATCTTAGTGACACATTCTTTAGGCATATACTTGTATGACATTTAAAATTTTGTAAATTGTGGGGGATTGAAGGGTATTTACAAATTTGATTAATTAATATTATTGATATTATTATTAATATTAATAAACGGTTACTAACCGTTTAGTACCATTTAGTTGAAGGGACACAACCTTTTAAGGATTGTGTATGTTCAAAACATTATGTCTATTGGCTAAAGGGACACAACTCTTTAAGAGTTGTATATGTTCAAAACATTGTATCTATTGGCAATAGAAAAGACACAACCATTTGTATACGTAACTAATCATAATTGCTACGTGCAATATGTATAAATAAGTCCTTGTCCACTATTTCAGAAATTGAAGTACTAAGTGTACATTTTAATCAACTATTAAGAAATTTTCTTTGTTCAAGAGAGTTAATAATTTCTTACTATTGCTAATTAAGAAATTCTTAGGTTTCATTGTATCCTGGGAGAGTATTGTCATCAACCCTATAGCAACTAAGTGTGAGACAAATATCTCTCTAAAAAAATCGATCTAATCGTGCCTCGAAACCACTACACAAATATAAGATTTTGTCATCTTCGCATACTAATATACCCAACAAATCATATAATAAATACCGCCGCAAAATCTCAACTAAGATAACAGAACAGTAACAAAAGAACTTTTTGAAACAAAAAGCCTTCAACTAAGAAGAAACTGGACCAAGAAGCGGCAGTCCGGGCAGCAGTTTCAGTGGCCACAGGACTGCTCCCGGCGGCCAGAATAGCGAGGAGGCTTCTTCCTCCTCCGGTAGTGACACCCGCGACGGCAACCTCCTTGTTCTCTCTCACTCCCGTTCGAGCTCCTCCTCCCGGCAAACCCAACGGCGGCAACAGCGGCTCAGCAGCTCAGCGACAGGGTCTCCATCATCAAAGACGGTTCAGCGGTGGGGAAGGGCATGGCGGTGATAGACGCGACGGGTTGCAGCGGCTCAACGGCGGCAGCTCATCGACGGCGGCAGCTCATCGACAGCGGCGACAGCAACGCCGCCCTTCCCTCGCATGCGCGCGCTCTCTCTCTTGTCGGCTCCTGCTTGCGTCCTTCTCCTTCACGGTTCTGTTTCTGACGGTGACATGGCGTGGTGGCGGCACGACGGACAGTGATGACAGCGCAGCAGGGCGTGACAAGAAGTGGCGACGGTCCCCTTTCCTCCGGCGACACTCTTCCTTCCTCTTCTCCCTTTCTCTTCCCCGAGCCCTCTCTTCCCTCTTCTGCTCTCTCTCTCTCAAATCTCATAATATATAAAAATAATTAGAGGCAACTACTAAGCCAGTAAAATTCATCAAAACTCTTCCACAATAGAAGCTTTCATTGTCATCGTCGCAAGCACCGACATCAACACCAAATTTAGTGCGTGTGTGTGCGACTGGATGGAGTACTCATATTTACAAATAATAATAATAATGATGATGATGATGATTAAATCAACGGTGCAAGAAGGCTATTAACGAAGCCCGTTTCAAAAGTTACACATAATGTCTGTGTAGCTAAGAGATTTGAGGGTTTAGAATTAGGGTGAGCGACGGTGAGACATGGGGTAAAAGGGTTAGTGATATGATAGTGTAGAAAATTTTAATAAAAGAGAAAGTTTAAGGTTAGCACTTTTATTAAAATTTGGCCAGTACTTAATTATTAAAAGAAAAATGAGTAATTCTACATCTAATGATGTCATTTTACATTATTAAAAAGTTATTGATAATGGCTAATTGATAATTCCACATCATAAATTTTGTTGGCTCTCTAGCATTCCTCTTAATAAAATTAGGGATATAGATAATTAATTAAAAATTTAATTTAATCTTTTAATATTATTTAATTATTAATTTATTAATTAGTTTTTTTTCAAGTATTTTAATTTAAAATTAGAGATAATATAATTAATTTTTTATTTATAAAAATTAAAATATTAAATTTTAAAATTAGCATCTTGGTCATACCCAACATATTCATATATACAGAACGAATATACATAGAGGGATTCTCTTCTATATATTTTTTGGGTTATAATATCTTTTTAATTTTTTTAACACCCCCCACCACAAACCTAGCAACTACACTAGGTTATAATATCTTCTATTGTTTTGTAATATCTTCTATATCAATTAAATTCATAAACCTCGTTTTGGTCATTACTTATGTTAAAACTGTTTTTGGACCTAACCTTCATAAAACCTTTACTATTATATTTTGGGCCAGTTACATGTTGGGCCGCGTGTAAAACCAAACCCTCTGTATGCATGGGTTTTTGTTTCCCTATTTTGGAGTAATATTTGGTTTTTGATTCACAAACGCCGAAGACAGTGTTTTAGTTTGTTGGTGTTGCACTCTACTCCCAATTAGGGTTTCTCTGAAAGGTTTCGAAATCCTGTGCCGCAGCCATCATGGTGAGTGTCCTTCTTCCTCGCATTTCATTAGATCCGTAATTGTTCTTGATTATCCACGTGGTTTCTTTGAATAACTGAAATTTTATGTGGATTGAGTAGGTTCTTCAGAATGACATCGATTTGCTTAACCCTCCAGCTGAGCTTGAGAAGAGGAAACACAAACTCAAGCGTCTTGTTCAATCTCCTAACTCTTTCTTCATGGTATTTTCTCTCT
>NC_029792.2:4996160-5000856 GCF_000816755.2 Arachis ipaensis
TTTTCCTTTTCCCGTTTTATTGTTGCAGGATGTGAAGTGCCAAGGTTGTTTCAACATGTAAGTTGGATGATTCTGCCTTTTTTTTTTTTGTTGATTTTTATTTAGTGATATCTAATTTTCTTTAAATCACTTGAATTAGTTTTAACTGTTTTCGCCCCAAATTTGTGATTGGATGCAGTACCACTGTATTCAGCCACTCTCAGACCGTCGTGGTGTGCGGAAACTGCCAGACAGTATTGTGCCAGCCGACAGGCGGCCGAGCGAGGCTGACCGAGGGCTGCTCTTTTAGGAAGAAGGGGGATTAAATCGGTGTGACATCTTTTTGCTTTTTAGTTCTTGAAAGTTTTGCTTTTCTAAGATAGGATCAATGCCTTCTGTCTTTGTTTAACTGTTTATGGTATATTTATGTTTAGTTTTGTTAAATTGTAAGACTCTTTGTTCTACAACTTTCTCTAGAACTTGATGATACTACTTAGTCTTTTCATGATATTGCATATGATTTTGGTAGATTTTTAATTTTATCTTACATGTTGGATTCATATTACTCTGATTCTTATATGTATTTTTATGCTTTTCTGGGTGGGTTTTAATCTTATTTATATTTGGCTTGTTTGTTGAACACAAGCAATGGGGATTTGCTTGATGATGCGCCTAAGGCATAGTGCTTCCCTCTTGAGTTAGGGTGGCCGTAGGGTGAAGGGGTTACTGGCTGCTTTAGTAAGAGCAGTGTGAGCGAGAAGTATTGCTCTATATTTCTTTACAATTCAGGGCTCAAGGTGAAACTTGCCTCTATAATTAGAGATTTCTTCTTTGTTTGCTTGACTTCTTAAGTTATGAAGAAGATTAGCTTCTCATTAATTCGGTCTTTGCTGAATAACAAGCAGTCCTAGTTTTTGCCATTTTTTTAACATAAATGCCAAATGCATGTTATGATAGACAAGGTATATCATGGATATTAAATTATGAAGTTTTGCTAATCCTAGTTATACCCATAGCATTAAGAATTTCCGGAAGTTAAGTCTTTACGCATTAAGATTTAAAATTTGCCACTTCAATTATTTGAAAGTCTAAATATTTACCACTTCTATACATCTACTGATATACTGGTTTTCTAATTTTTCATTTGAATTCCATCATTTTAAACTTAATTCTTTCCCTTGTGGACTTGTTATGAGTTTTCCAATATCAACCATAATTTATCATTCTTTTTCTAACATTTAATTAGAAAAAGTGAAAAACCCATGGGAGACAAGGAATTGTATTAAGAATTTAATAGAGTAACGAGGACACTGTAATTTGTCAAAAAAGTTAGTTTTTTAATATGGATCGGGCAGAAAAAATTATGTATCCTATCCTACCTTTATTGGTATCGCGTGTGTACATTTTGCTACAATGAAGAGTGCGCTTTGCTATGAAAACTCTTATCAAATCTGCGAAGCCTAAATGTTAAAAAGTTTTGTATGGGTGATGGACTGATGGTTGGTGGTTTTTAAAGGTTCCTTTCAAACTCCAAACTATTTGCCCTCGGTTTACATTGTACCTTTGCTCAACTATTTTGAGGAGGTTGCCAACTTCCTAGAGGTTAATCATCTCTTTTTTACAAACAAGGTAAGAAAGGAATTGGTGGAAACTTAGGTGCAGTCGACTTCACGTGAAGTTGATAACTGAGGGTTGTTAAATGATTTGACTAAATTTTCATCTAACGGTTCTCAGCAATCAATTTCACGTGAAGTCGACTGTACATGTGGTTTCACCAAAGGAATTACTATATATTTAAATCCAATTAAAAAACAAGTAGGGTGTTAATTCGAATGTAGATGATGATCAGCAATTCAGCATTCTTGTGTTAATGATCGGTGTACATGAGTTTCTTGAAAAGCAAGGAAAAAGAAACTGGCCAGGATGCTTCTCAATTTTCATGAACAAGTTAAATAAAGATAATTTCCTCTCTCTTTTTTTGTCTATTAATAAGGCGATGATGCAAGGCTTGCATTTGATAGGCTAATCTCATATAGTTTTTCTACCTTTGCGCAAATATGCTTGTTTAGCTTTACCCATCCTTTGCTTTTATTTATTTTCTTTTGTACAAATATTCGTAGCACTGCTTTCGGCGCGTGACTTTTTTCTGTTTTGAATCCACCATTATAACTTTACATGCTACTAGACATAAGATAATCACTGTAAAAATTCTATTTAAGCTATAATGCCAAAATTGAGCAAACCCAAATGCAATATCATTCACGGTGACATAAATTGAAAACACAAATTCTTTCCATGCTGTCCTGCTTTTGAAGTGAGATATAAAATAAACCACCACTATAACATCGTGGAATAAAATAAACATGTCATGACTTTGTTTGACTTTTACATAAGAAATCTAGAAATGTAGAACCAACCCCAAATTCGAAGATAATAATTGGTTGAACTTTTACATGGCACAGTAAGCTTGGCAAACGGAAATGGCCAAATCAAGTTAGTTAAAAGGAATATAGTTTCCTACTTGGACTTTGGTTATGTAATAAAAAAATAGATGGGAAACTAGGAAAAAAATAAAAATAAAAATAAAACCTATAAATACATATATTGATTATTCATATACTTGTTAATAATTTTCTTCACTCCAAATTCCAAAGATCAAACTTCAAAACCATTAAAGGAGCCCATATTGGATGAACTAATTATTAGTCATCACATGTTACATAACATTATATACCTAATAAAGTAATAATAGTCATGGTTTCTTCTATACATGTTCAGCATCAGTTGCATTTGTTATGACACATATACCACTTTAATAATAAGCTTAGTGCAAAGCCCCAAGTATGGTAGTGATAACAAAGCAAATAGTAGATACAAATATCCTATTTTAACACATCTAAGCCATATATGGAAGATAGTAGTCATTGAAGATCTGAGATAATCAAGGCTTGTGGTGCTGGGTATAGATGTAATCTATGTGAGCTTCTAAAGTCATTCTTCTCATCAAGCATTCTTCATCTTCACTATTGCATTCCTCCACCCCCAGCAGCTGCTAGATTCCAATTAAGCAAACATAATAATAGTAAGGTATAGTTCAACTTCAACAGCAATATTATTTTATCAGCAGTTATTATCGTATTCTGTGCCGACATATCATCTATTGAAAATTGGATTTGAATGTTGCGCGAGCTTCGTTTACACTCTAATACAATGAATTATGTTTAGAAACATTTCTTATGTGTTTCAATTTAGGATTTACCTTGGAAGATTCACCACCTTCCTGAAAAACAAAGCTTTCTCCAGAGGATCCATCCAATATTCTGTTTTCCCCTGAAGAAAGCAAGTTCCACTTGGTCAAATAACATTCAACAGACACATAATCAAAATAACTGAGAGCTACCAAATAGTGCTTATTAGTACCTTGCTGAGTGATAAGTGGACGAGCCTCTAGCTTTGATGAGAAAACTTGAAAGAAAAGGAAAAAGAAAAGGAGAAAGAGTCCATAGTGAAGAGTTGGCTTCATCATGATTATCATTCAAACTGCAGAGTATAGAGGAATGGATAGATAGGTGTGTGTTGAAAGAAAGAGGTTGCAGAAAGTGGATATAAATACACACACATATCATGCAAGCAAATTAATTAAAGTAGTACACTGTTGTTCACATGAAGGTTCCTAAAAAAATGAGGCAATTTTTTTCCATTTAAAAAAAAAAACCTCACTACAACATGGCCCCACTCACCATCATCATCCTCTCTATTTGCTTCTTTATTAGCATATGTGTCAATACTTAATAGCCATATCATACCGAGACTTATTTATCTAAAAATATCTTCATGTAAAGATGATAATTTAAAATTGTCAGACAATTTAATATGTATAGTCAAATTACTTAACATAATATATATTAACATCTTAGTTTTTTTTTCACATGAAAACAATTTTAGATGAGTAGACTTTACTATATTATCATTCTCTCTTAATAAACTAGTGTTCATGGTAGTAGTGTGTGATGAGACCAGAGAAGACAGGACCACAATTTGATGGTAGCAAGTGAAAGGTGCTTTAGTCATTGTCTGCCATAGCAGTGGTCCAAAGCAACACAGTCACACACTGCCTAAAAATCCACATCAATGCAGATAGTGGCACTCTTTTCACACTGTCAACAAAAAGTCAACCTTTGATCAGGACTTGCTGACAGCTGTTGTCCAACCCTCCTCTCTTAACTATTAAACTCTTCACCTTTGCCAAAATCTTCATCACCATGCCATCTATTTTTTTGTTCTGATTTTGAAGTTGCCTTGTTATTTAAGGCATCACAAGAACTCATCTTAAAAGATTGAATTAAATCAAAGCAAAAAACTATCATTTACCTGATAAAAATAGATATATAATTATTTATATGTCCAACACACTTCTTCACACATATTACAAAGTAAAAACTAACATGCAGTTGTTTTTATGTGAAGTTGCTAGTTGAGAATCGTTAGATAATAATTTAGTCAAATATGTGAAATCATCTAACGATTCTCAACTAATAACTTCTACTACACGTTCTTCGTCTTGTTACAAATGTCATAGATCAAGTTTTTAAACTTATTAAATTCTAAGAGTTATAGAGGCCAAATAAAATCAGTCTTGAGAAATTTTCAGATACTAAAAAATGAATAGAATGCTTCGAAGTTGCCTCTCCACTTGGTAATTAAAACAAAATCAGTG
>NC_029792.2:5000886-5001441 GCF_000816755.2 Arachis ipaensis
ATGACTTTCTTCTTATCTTCATTGGCAGTATTATATTAAATCATTGATAGACACGGTTCTCATATATATGCATGCTTCCAAATACATTTCAATTATGATCGAGCTTAATTATTCATTTTATTAATTATATATTTGTACTTTAATTCACCATGTAATGTTCATTTGTGATACTTGGCAAACTTATGAACCTTGGATAAGTCTTCATATAAAGCTGAATTGATTTATTTAATTTTAATACTGATAGTGCTTCATCACTTGCTAATGTGCATCTAAAAAAAATGGCAGATTCCAATTAATATTCCCTCGCAGAGTGCAAGGTGTATGTGTTATGTTATATATGTATAGGAAATTGCGTAAAGTTGTTGCATACTACTACGTTGTTGCTCCACTTTGGAATTTCGAGTTAGCGGGTCTTATTGTGATTTGTGGAACCAATAGTGTATATTAATTTAGAGCCAGATTTGAAGCCTAGATTTTGCTCCTCTTTTGGAAGATTTAAATCTTTCTGTCTCTTGCTCTAAGCGTAATAAACAATTTAAAGGAAAAGAAGCCATT
>NC_029792.2:5001479-5004830 GCF_000816755.2 Arachis ipaensis
TTCTGTATATATATATATATATATATATATATATATATATATATATATATAGAGTATTGAGTATTCATATATTCTTTAATAATACACAGGTTAGAGATCAATTCCTTTGGGAACTGACTTGGATTATTCTAAAGCTTGATTAGTTAACATTACGTGCCTTAAACCATAATGTGATAGCTCTATATAGTTCTTTATTCTTTAAATGCTATATTATTCCACTATATGTATCATATTATCATCCAGAAAAAAAGAGAAGGAATATATTAAGAGAAAATAAAAATCGGTGGATTAAAATGATAAATATTTAGAACTACTCACATGAAATTATCTTATATAAAAATGATTGATAAAAATTGTTAAATGAATATTTAGTAAATATGTCACAGATCATCTAACAGTTTTCATATATCGTTTTCATATGAAGACAATTTACTTGAGTAGTTATTGATTTACGGTTAAATGGTGGCTGTAAAATTTTTTTATAGTAATTCTGAGTTGTGACTCATTGTTGAATCCACGCACTATGTGAAGAAAGTAAGTTTACCAAGCATTAGTGAAAGAGTGAAAAGTTATGAAAATAAGGTAAAAAAGGGTGAATGGATTTCATTCCATGGTCAAACTAACAATAACCTGTTTGAGGAAGACAAAGAAAAAGTTAAAGGATGTAAAAACAAGGATGTATTCCCTTGAGAAATGGGAATAAGGTGGTACATGAAAGTGTGAAGCAAAGAGGTTATGGTTATGGTTGGTATTTGATTTGATAATTGGAAATGGCATATAGCTAAAATACAAATGCAACAGTACCATAGTAATAATGGACAAGTCATTGTGTTGACTAAACAGTCTGAAATTTTTGCTGTATCTTAGTATGGCAAGTCATGTTCAATTGTTCATAACTCATGCGTGCCAGAAAACACATACATACCAAACTTAATTTGTCCATATCTTATTATGGATATTAGGATTAAGAAACTAGTAATTATAGCTAGGTTCTGATAATTCTTAATGCCATATTAGTCCTCATTAAAACATCATCTTTTACTTTCTAAACTTATTGCTACTATATTATTACTAAGGCAAATTTAGAACACTTTTGATTCCCCAATATATATGATGGCCCATCCTAAAAGCAAAGACAAGAATGTGGCAATTATTTCATCATAGAGTTCACCCTAAAGAATCTCATAAAACTAGCAGAGCTAGCTACTCCAAGGAATCTCTTCAGAGTTCAGATGATCAAACGGGTGGAGCAGAATAATCAAGCGGGACATGTGTGTGTATATATATATATATATACACACATGTCACGTGTCAACTATTTAAGGCTTGCTTAGGTCAACTGGTGTTCCTGTCTTTTGTGCTATCTATGTACGGCCTTGACCCAAATTGTCTCTTCTCTTTTATTAACAAGTAGACTTTCAAATTCAAATCAAGAGAGTTCAAACCAAACTATATGCATTTATTGTTGCTGTTGCAATTTTTCAATCTTGATTTGATCCTCATTAAATAGAGCATAGTTCGTAGTTCTAGTTAGTTTAACTTAGTAGCATTTTTTTTGTTAGTGGTCACTTTTCCTTTTCCGACATTGGATTTTTTTACATGTATCAAAAATATGTGCCATCAAACTATACTATTGGCTTTGCCAATGGTAGGAGAGGAATTATAACGGAAAGCGGGAATATTCTAAATAAATACCCACTAATGGTTATTTCATGATTTCTTACTAACATTCGAATTAAATAATAGTGAAAAGGAAGAAGTGAACATCTGCCTCTGCATTACTTGCTAGTGCTACCCTTGCTGGGTCACATTTCAGCTATATATATTATTTGTATAAGGTTTATCATGATTAAATATAATTTCACTTGTGTTTTCTTTTGTATAACATGACAAGAACAATGGCCACGTGATGAAATTCCGTTTAATAATATTAATATTTATAAAATATATAACAAATTAAC
The DNA here is from genome assembly GCF_000816755.2 of Arachis ipaensis. Lineage (NCBI taxonomy): Eukaryota > Viridiplantae > Streptophyta > Magnoliopsida > Fabales > Fabaceae > Arachis > Arachis ipaensis. The sequence continues at coordinate 5,003,441 of NC_029792.2, forward strand.
ATCGAAGTTGAGATGGCCGAGTTGGTCTAAGGCGCCAGATTAAGGTTCTGGTCCGAAAGGGCGTGGGTTCAAATCCCACTCTCAACAATCATTTTTTTATGTAAGATACAATATTTTTCTTTTTTTTTTTTTGGACTTCAATATTGTTCAATATGCGAGAAAGGTAATGGGCTTCCTTTATCTGATTATATGGTTATTGATGGACAAAAAAAGAAACATAACAACGGACTTGCTCTCTTAAATTTTATTAAATTTGTCTGAACTTAAGGACAAATCTAAATCCACCACCAAATGGACAAAAATAATTAAAAAAAAAAATGAAAAGCAGAAACTTGATATCTTATGTATTGTTAGTTTTTATTCCATTCTCTCTTTTCATGAAATTTCTTACAACCATAAAAAAATTGTTTTTATTTGGAAAAACAAAGAATTACGAAGAAGAGGATTTTCACATACTGGTGGTATAGAAGGTGCAATTCAATTAAATTATGATAATATGTCATAGTTTAAGTCAATTTTTAGTTATATCTGCCTATCTACTTTCTAAAGATGAGAATCCAACATTAGGAGTGTTAAGATATAAATAAATGTTAGATTCCTAATGCCCATTGTAGGGTTTACTTTCTTTGTCAAAGTGTTCTTTTATGTATTATTTCAAGAATAGGGTAGAAATTGATGTATATGGATCTCTTCTTATATATGTATAGAGATAATTAGTCTATCATTATTAAAAGTTAACACCAAACATCAATTACGAGCCTCTTCTTTTTACTATTAATCTATATATATATAGTGGGAGAAAATGTTAATACTTTAGTAGTTGGAGTAATTTCTTTACTTTAATTTGAGTGGACTCAAAATTTCTATATTATCTATTGATGGAACACCATCATCAAATTAAACAGGCAAATAAACTTCATAAAGTTTAATTTTGTGTCTCATTTAATTCTCAATAATTATACATACTTACATAGTGATGCCTTTCAGCATTGTACAAAGAAGATTCCCGTTACTACATATGCATCAATATAGTTAAAGGTAACATATGAATCAATAGAGTTAACCACAAATAGAGATAGTAACACTATCCAAATCCACAAATACCCATTCTGTTCTTATATGTTTGAACCCGTTTCGATGTCAGGGTAAGTTTTTAGGGAAACGAGATTTTGACGTCGGATTTTGACGTCGGATTTAGATAATAACCGTCTTGATATATAATTTTAATATGGGATAAGTATTGTTTTGGTTCCTTATGTTGAGGGTCGGAATCGAACCCGTCCCTGGTGTATATTTTAATTTAAAATCATCCTTAAAGTCGTATTTGAATTTAAAATCGTCCTTTCAAATAAAATTTTTTAATTTATTCCTAAACTACCCCTATAATAAA
>NC_029792.2:5004957-5008550 GCF_000816755.2 Arachis ipaensis
TCCGCCTCGCTTCTGCCACCTCACGCCTCGCCGCCTCCGCCTCTGCCTCCGCCTCACGCCTTGATTCTGCTTTCTTGCTTTCTGTTTCTGTTTGGTGTTGTTTCCTGCTTTCTTGGTGGTGGTCTTGGTGGTGGTGGTGGTGGTTGGTGTTGGTGTTGGTGTTGGTTGTGGTGGTGGTGTTGGTGTTGGTGGTGGTGCTGGTGGAGGAGGTAATTGTGTTGGTAGTGGTGAGGGTATTTTGGTCTAAAAAAAATTAAAAAGACGATTTTAATACGAAAAAAACGTTAAGTATGATTCTAAATCGGAAATTACGTTAGGGATTATTTCGATTCTGACCCTCAACGTGAGGGACCAAAACAATACTTATCCCTTTTAATATATAATATATGTAATAATTAGTAAAATAATTAATAATATTGTATCATATTTAAATTTTTATTTTAATTTATATTATATATGTGATAATAATTATATAAATTTTAAAATTTTATTTTATTTATTAAATTTTATTAATTATAACCGTAGTGGATAGAGACGGAATGAGTTAAGATTTAACTTTTCATTACATGTGAGTAGAAACAAAACAAATTTTATGTGAGTTATTGTGGGATAAAACAAAATCGGATAAGATAAAAACCTCCCCTACCCACCCCTAACCACAAATGAAATATAAAATAGTAAAAAGGATCGTGGATTTAAGATAGGGCATACGTATGCGTAGTTATAACTAGGGCTGGAAGTGAGCCGAGCTGAGCCGAGCTAGACCAAGTTCAAGCTCGGCTCACGAAAATTGAGCTTGGCTCACGGCTCGACTCATTAACAATCGAGCTTATTTCTTAAGCTCAAGCTCGGCTCACCAAAAGCTCACGAGCTGGCTCAAATAAGAGAAACATAGATACATAATCTATAATTTTATAACAATAAATTATAACTTATATATTTTTAAAAATATTTAAAAAGATCAATTTTATATATTGTTTATCTATCAATAAATTATAAATTTTTTATTTATGTCCTATATTAAAATTATATATAAAAAATAAATATAAATATTAAATAATTAAGATATATATATATATATATCGAGCCAGCTCACGAGCTAATGAGCTGAGCTTATCTAAGCTCAAGCTCGGCTCATTTAATTTATGAGCTCAATTTCAGGCTCAAGATTGGCTCACCAGCTCACGAGCTTAGCTTATCGAGCTGTTAACGAGTCGAGCTCGAGCTGGCTCATGAGCTGGCTTGACTCACTTCCAGCCCTAGTTATAACCACAGCCACAGCTTATTGTTATAGGTAATGAAAAAATAAACAAAAATTATGTGGCTATATAAGTGTATCATAATGTGACGATCACATACATATCTAAAAAATGAACAAAATAAAAATACAACCTTACCTACCACTTTATGCACACTACAATTTTATTATTGTGATTTTCTTTTTTCACCAAACCCTCTTGCTCAGTACACACCTTCTTCGTCGTATGAGATATATATTTTGTTTTTCGTATTATTCATTACTGTTCTTATTGATCGTATATTAGTTTATGCCTACCTTAGTTTCTTAATTGATATTAATATATACTTACACATATAATTGCAGCACATATAATCCTATAACTATATATAAAAACAAAGTTGATTAGATAGTGCGAATTCGACGAGTCATGCACCAAGATTATTGCCAGTAATGATTCATATTAGCATCCAGCCAGTATTTGTAATCCGCATACATCATATACATCATGCCTCATGTGCACAATATACATGGTATTGTGTAATGTATATGTAATGCAATTATTTAATCTAATATACTTTAGTTTGGTCCTTTTCCTTTTATCAGTATATATACCAAAATTTGCATCGAATAATTAGTGGATTAGAATGGATTAGTGGATAATTTAGTGTAAATAAGATAGAATGGAAGTTTTTTTGGTCATTTGTTGCTTGCATTGATTGGAGAATAATATTTATCTTTTTTTACATTCTATCCTCTCTTATCAATAATTTTTTTTTTTTAAAGATTCGGGGGTCGTTGACCACAAAAGAAGCAAAGAAGCCACAAGAGACAGAAAAAAAAAATACTCAGGATCCTCTTAGACGAAAAAATCCCATACAATTAAAATCCAAAGCTAAAGTAATATCTGGAGGAACAGTGTTAAAAATATGCAGGTCGAAAAGTAGATGTTGTCCTTTTTTTACTAACACATCCACAACCGAATTAGCTTCTCAAAAAGAGTGGGACCAAGAAATATTTGCAATTTTACCAGCATGAATACTAATATCTTCTACAAGAGGAGCACAAGGGTAGTTAGCAGGGCACCCATTTTTCAAAAGGTGGAGGACAGAGGCAGAGTCTGATTCCACAATAAGGGTTGTAAACTCTTGAGCAATAGTAATTTGTAAACCACGGGCAATGCCCCACAATTCAGCGTGCGTTATCGAGCAGCTTTCAAGATTGCAAGAGAAACCCAGAATAAACCTCCCTAAGTGATCCCTAAATAAACCACCACAAACAGCACTATTTAGATGGCCTAAAAAAGATCCATCCACATTGAGTTTCAACACTTTTTTCGGTGGCGGAAGCCATCGAATGAAACACTGCGATTCAACATTGATAGTACTCTTTCTTTGGTATTTATCAATCTTTAAGACCTTATCAGTTCGGGCTTTAATTTGGTGCACAGCCATGGAAAATGGGATAATCTTACCCTCAAAGATAAATTTATTGCGGCAGAACCAAAGAAAGGCAATAACAACACCAAAGAGACAAGGCTAGTGACTTGGGCGCCCCAGGTTGCTCTCCAACCAATGAACGGCGTCCGTGTTGAAGAAGGAATGTGCTTGGGCAGCAGGGATGAAGACATTCCATATGTTCCTGGCAAAATAACAATAACGTAAGACATGCTCCACTGATTCTTCATGCTGAGTGCAGCGAGGGCAAGACGAGTCTTGAGTTAGGTGGAACCTTTTTTGTTCTGCATTAGTAAGAATGGCTTGGCGTGCAGCGAGCCATAGAAAGGAGCGAGTTCGTTCGGGACCCTTCCAGCTCCAAACCAAATTAAAGAGCCGATTGGGGTTGCTAGGAGTGTCTTGAATGGCTTGATAAGCTGACTTGAGGCTAAATGCTCCATCGGGTGATGGTGCCCACGCAATATGATCAGCTGGCTTCCAAGGGGAAGGGGGGACAGCGCCATGATTCTTTTGACCACATCCTCTGACAGGATCTCCTTGAGCCTCACAATGTCCCAGGATCCTGAAACGGTAAAAAAATCAGTCAATTTCACAGAATAATCAAACTCATTACTTACCTGAGTTGTGTGATGTTCAAGCCTCCCTAACAGAGGGACCCAGTTATGCTTCCAAAAATCTATTGTAGAACCATCCCCGATACACCAAATATGGTTAGACTCCACAATATCCCAGCTGTCACAAATTCCTTTCCACAAGTTAGAGCTACTTTGTTTCCGTTCCACCTTCAGAATTATCTCATTTCACTACAAGAGGTCCGGCAAATAGCGGCGGCCGGTTTGCAGCGGTTGTAGAAATCCGCCGTTAAATGTAAATTAGCGGCGGTTATTGCAGCGGTCGGG
>NC_029792.2:5008702-5025637 GCF_000816755.2 Arachis ipaensis
ACGGCGGTTTTAAATCAACCGCCGCCAAATTTGCTTAGTTCCTCACTCTCATATTTGGATATAGTCTCTTTTTTCATTATTAAGAGAATATAAATTACTTTATTTCTCATTAGTTTCATCAATCTTTTTCTGAATTTCGATTGTCTTTCGCAAATTGTGAAACTTTTTATTGGTAAATAATTTGGGTTTGCCCGTATTTGATTTTTTGATATAGTCTAATTAGTTAATTTTGATCAATTTGTTTGAGTCACTGTTACCTAAACCGTGAGACCAATTTCTGGATTTGTGTTATGTATAAAAGATTAATCACTTTAAAAAGAGATTTTATTTCAGTCATGTGAAAAAAATTACAAATTAGATTTTCTCATTTACTATAAGATATTATAAGGTTGCATTCAAGCATAAATGGAAAAGAAAATTGTTAGATAGTTATCAGTTAATGGCAGCTTTAATCGATCATAAATTAAAGTAGGGCTTTTTCGAAAATATTCGTTATTCAATCCGAATCTTAAAATTCCAAAAGTAGTCACATATGTATTACTGCAACCAAACCCATTAAGCTAAGTGGATGTGACCTAATTCTTAAAATACAAGGTCAAAATTTCTCTTCAACATCGTATTGACCTGGGTGAAAATACTCTGTCAAGAATCTATGACTTTCACGTGTTACAGGATCTGGTATTTCATCTCCATACCATGGCATTTTGTTCAAATCGAAGCCCCTTTTTGCAACATAGACATGATCTTGTATTTGCTGGTTATCGAAAGTTTCTTTGTCTTCTTCTGAAACCTTTTTGTTATCAGACTGCATGGAGATGTCAATTCTAACAGAGGAAATTTCATCTAAATTTTCTGCTGAATCAGTCTCTATCCCATCTAGACTGTCCTTAACTACTTCGCCTGAATATTCAGTTAACACTGAAAATATGAACATCATACAACAAGAAGGACATTCGTCAGAAATTAATTTAGTGAAAACATGGTATGTTAATATCAATAGAAACTTTTAGAACAGATCAAAAATAAACAATAGTTACCATCTCCCTTATTAGTACTTTGGGCATATCTCTTGGATAGAAGATCTGTAATGTGCAATTCTATATACTTCATTTCCTCCTTTGATGCAATATCCAACTCAACAACATGGTCGTTTCTAAAGCGCGTCTACATAATACCAGATATAGTTTATAGTATTTTTTTTTGTAAAATACACTAATTATTTACAATGAAATTTTTGTATTAGGAATCTATTCTTATACCTTCAATTTAGCAAGTATTTCAGAAGAATTCTTTCCAGATGCACATGTCACAAAAGTATACCCAAACCTCTTTTCGTACATTGATCCCCATTTATGAAGTTCCTACACGTTTGAATGTTAACATAACAAATATTATTCCAATACATTTGGTTCTCGTATATAAACTTAACATATACATTATTCAATTAAACAATAACTGTATACCTAATGAACGAACCTGCCTGGTATAATTGTTTGCCGTTTTTAAGTATTCCTTGAAACAAGGGCGTCCTGATATAGCCTCCAACCAACACCTAACATTCACTTTACGAAACCATATGTCTCTAGCAACAGCAATTGCATGTTCCAACGAAGAGAACGGCGTGGCTACAGCCATTTCTGTAGTAAATGTCGGGCTTGAACAGCATGATGAAAAGTCATTCATTTCCACTTGTCTTGTTATTCCTTCATATTAAAATAACTAATATTTATTAGTCATAAAAACATTAAGATTAGTTAAAGATTATCATATATGTTATCTTTAAATAAAACCGACATTAACAACAATAACATCAAACAATATAGATACCTCATTCTGCGTAAACAAATAAAAAAATGGAAGAAATGGAAAAAAAGCTTTAATTAATGAAAGCTATGATTCCAGTAAAGAGTTCATTGAAATACGAAAATTGGGTGTCGTGATGTAACCAGCCAACTATATACAAAAACTGATTGATAACTTATTAAACACACAAATCTTTTGTAAAAATTAGGTTTTACAATCTCATGTTTCATTCTGCAACATCATCAATATTTTCAGATACATTGTCTGTGGGGTCTTCTGTATCATCATCCCTTGTCAACTGTAACTCTCCAATGTCCTCTGTCGTTGACATGTTTAACCCTGGCTGTGGAGAGAAACCAACTTCAGCTTCTTCATTCTCTTCTCCCATATCATACAAGTCCCGTGGCTTCACATGAACAACAACGCTCCAACCTTTATCTACTTCATCGTCCACATAGTATATAAGATGAGCCTCTGATGCCAATATGTACGGTTCATCGTCTTCTCAATCACCATTGTGTATTGAACGAGAGAAGTTAACACTAGTAAGACCCAAATGATCTTTTTGATTCCTCTAGTAGTAGTCGTATCCGCCCAAATACACTTGAACAGCACAACTGAAAACTGACTACTGTAATTCAATTCAATTATTTCTACAATTTTGCCATAATATGGAACACTACCAATAGCCACTTTTTGGTCACGCATGCTTGCATAACTTCGTGTATTAGACGAGACATATAACTTCGTGTATTGATCTCTGTATTTTTTTGGCAAATTAAATTGGGTGCATGTAATTCTTAACCAGGAAACAAACATCATTTGGGATATTCCATGTATATAATAAAAGTAAATAAATCCTCCTGCCAACATGTAACTGGTATATGGTTAAAAGAGGTAAAATGCAATCTAGACTTATAAAATCTTGTATGCATAAATTCAAAAATTAAAATATATCTTGTGCATATTAATGATTTAAATACCATAATTCAATGCACAGAAAGTTTTGCCGCTTGGCATAACAGAAAGAGATGGATAGGGGAGAGCATAAATTTTTCAATACACAACTTCTTGAGTTATTAATGATAAGGTATGGTGAAAAACTAACCTGACACCTTTGACATTGAAAATTGAGAATATTGTAAACTAGCAGCATACAATTCTTTATATAGGCTTAAAGAATCCAGATTTTTATAACAGTTTCGATTTGGCTGACAAGATATGACTACGTACCTTTTAAGTAGCTTTTATCTGTTATGGATTGTTAGGAAAAATAGCAATGTTATCGATTACAAAACTTAATTTAAATTTTAAAACCAAATGATGAGGATTGGTTTATTATGAATTTTTCATAATATGAAACGTATTGTTTTTAAACTGAAATTGGCAAGATTTGGTTCAATATAAAATAAAATTGATCTGACTACCAAGCCAATTCGAGCTTAACCCGATACTAGTTAGTATTTTCTCAATAATCATTATGTTGACCATAACAAATTTAGACTGCCCTCAAAAAAGGATTAGTGAGGAAAGAATGACTCAATCACGCATTGCATCGTTTCAGAAGGACTTAACCTTTTTTAAATGGACGAAAAAATATAAAATCCTTCTTTTTTTTTTATGATTTTTAATTCTTTTCTCTTTTACTAAGTAAGTTAAACTGTTATAGTAGCGTTCGATTAATTTTAGGTGTAATCAATTTAATTAGAAAGATTAAAACTATTGTTTGCCCATGTTTACAGATTATTATAATTAGATAACCCTGTGTATAATAAGATCTTGTATACTAGCAGCAAATCATAAATGTACAGGTAAAGATAATGAAATATCTGAATTCGAACAATTAATAATAAATTCAATCTAAAAGGTCTTTGTCGTCTTCCAAAATTTTATTGGCATCAGAATGCATGGCAAAGTTAATTCTTTGGTTGGTGAACCCCACTAAGTCGTTTTCCGGGTTCACCCGCTTTTCTTCTAATCCCCTCCGTTGTTGTACATCGTTGCTCAGGATTCTTTCGTGTCCTCTTTGTCGTTTTAGAACCTGTTTCTCTTATTCCAACTGGCCAAGATGTCCGTGGACAAGTCCGATAATCTCTGTAGGATGTCTTTGCTTCGATGCTTCAGGTCGGGACTCTTGTGAGATTACTTTGCGTCTTTCCAGATTTGAAGAATGCGCATCTTTGACCACATGTTTTTCTGTATTAGCTCGAGGACGTATGATTGCTGCACCCTCGTTGATATGTCCGTCAACTCCTAGGGCTTCAGAGTCAGAAAATATGTTCAAATATCTAGGGATGTCGTCCGCCATAATGCGATACTCATTTTCGGAGGTCCGGCAAAGACGTGTTTTTGTCTTTAAATGTTGTTGGCAGGACTGAAAAATTCAATTACCCAAATATTAAGTTATTAAGGACGAAAATCATTACTAAAGTACTAACTATAAGTACATATGGAAATTATATATTCCTTGGTATAGAAAATTTTAACGTGTACAAATTAATGAATAAGGTCAAAAATTCAGTTAAACAATTTTACTTATATACTCAATAAAATTGAAACGGCTTATAAAAAAAATAGACACAAACGTATATGTCACACGTGCATTTTGTTTCTAGTAATTAGTTAGAATAAAAAAATTTGTGATTTCAATGAGTAGAGAAATCCTGAACAGAATATGCAACGCGAATTCAAACGTGCTCATGAAAACTCTTGTTCATAAATGGCGAATTTATATTTTTTTATACAAAGGTAATTTGCATAAGGTTGGAGTAAAGAGCAATGGGTGCAAATGAATGAATGAATAGATTTGAGACCTAAAACAGAGCTCTGAGTGAATATGACAGTAAATTAATACATAAAAACATAGGAGATTGAGGGGATAATAGTTCTAGAGAATGATATTTGATAAAAGGAATTCATCATCAGATACCATATGTGTTCGGAGGAGAGAAATGAAATATTTATATTACCTCTGTGATCAATGAAAAATTATATCTGTTTAAATTAAATTTGAAATTCAAGTGACATAAAATATCTAATTTTACCTAGTTATCATATCCTAATCCCGTTTAAGAAGGAGGAGGCAAATTTGTTAGGTAAGTATAGAAAAATTTAACTTTTTAAATTAATTTATTTGGAAGAGGAAAAAATTTAAATAATATAGATAACAAAGTTATAACTTTATTTATATGAATACAAATTTAATTGTATTTGCAAAACATGTCAGTATTTAAAATGCAGTTAGATAATAATGCTTATGGATCAACTTAAATTTTAAACTACTATAATGGTAAAAATTCTAGCCTGTTCTATCGGAACAAATCAGTTCCGTTACTACGCTATGTTTTGTATTTGAACCCAAATTGTGTGCTCTGAGTTTCCCCAACATAAATTACCCCTCGCTGCCACTAGTTTAGCCAAAACCCTAGCCTAAGTCAATCCCCGTTCACTGCACATTCACACGGCGTCTGTTGGGGTTGTAGCCCTACAACCGTCACCGTGCCCTTCCGCCACAATCCCGCCCAGCGTTTCCTCCTTTGTCTGATTGTTCATCGTCGCCTTCAAGTTGTTTTCCCGTTTCAAAGGTGAGTTTTTGTGTTTTTTGAGTTGAATTTTATTTGTGGTTTTGCTCTGTTTATATGTTTCTGATTAATGTACTGGTGAAAATGAATTTTTCCTCTGCTCCGTAAGTATAAAGTTTGAGTTGGGGTGGATTGGTACAAGTTTTGCAGCTACTCTATGGTGTCACTGTTCTTCTCGAGGCATTGACCTTGTCTCCCGTTTCAGTTATTTTTGGGCAGATCTGTTTCTTCTCGACGTCGCTGTTAGGCTTTGCATTTGAGGTGAGAGTTGCATGCTCTTTTTTCAATCGACTTTTTTAGTTGTTGCACTATATGGTGATGTATTTCTAACCGTGCGCATCCTATTGACATCTTCCTCTGCTGTGCTACTCGGATACTATATTGGCTTCTTGTGCATCCGTGACACCTTGGGCTGATCTGGGTGTGGGTTCAACTTGTTCCATGAAAAGCTGCTAGTGGATTCTGGATAGCTATTAGGCAAGTTTAAATCTTTGTCTCAGCTTTACATTTTGTTTCTTTGTTCTCTTGTTTTGTTGTTGTGCTTGTTGGAGTATGTTGCATTCTAGAACACAAAAATAAAAAAAATACAGCAGTAGAAAACAAATAATTGTGTTGAATAAGAGAACAAATTATTAATAGTGAGTTTAGGATTTCACTGTGCAGGATAACGTGAACAATTTTCTCTTTACATCAATAATTCTTCCCTAAATGTCCCCCTTGTTTTTTTTTTTATTTAATGGTAAAACACACTTATTTTTTATCTTTTAAGCATGAAATCTTTTTTTGAAATTTAAAAATAAAAACTCTTTTAAAATTCAATGTAACATGATACAGAAAACTATTTAAAAAAAACTAATTTAAGAAACTCATTCTTGTTAAGTTCCTACTGATTATGGTCTTTGTTAGCAAGTTTTGAGAAGTGGATACGAGCCAAATTTGGTAAAGATCTGGATTAGTAAGCCAATTAAAAGGTAACTATATAAAATAATGAAACTCAATAACAAGAGTGGAGTTCAAAAGATAATTAAAGAAAATGTCTTCTTTGTATAAATTTAGTTTTTAAACTAGATATAGTGAAAGCTATTTTTTTACAGTGTTGACACTAACAAAACTTATATCCAAAGCTTGTAGAAAGTATCATGGGTGTAGAGACACTGTAAATATGGTATTGACCATGTTGAAGACTTATGAAACACCTCCTTTTTTATTCTTAAATATTTTTGCATTTCTTGAATTAAAGTTATATCTGATAGGAATAAAATTCTGAAGAAGAATGTCTATTAAGATTTACAATTATAGTATAGTGGTGGTCAAATTCTCCATTCAAGTATTTTATCTTCTAATGTGAAACTCACTATTCTTTAAGATGCTATTTATTGTAATTTATTAGTACACAATTGATTTAGTTAATTGTTAACTTTCTGTAGTTAAATTTTTGTTAGTAGAGTTTCTATGAACAACGAATGTGAAATTAATTGATCAGATCAAGGTACGTGAATTTGTGCACTATTCCTCAACTAATCAGATTGGAATAATAACATCTTTGAATATAATTATTTATGTATCAATGGATTATTTAGGTTTTCATTTCATATTAAGAGAAAGAAAATCAGCATTGAAAAAATTAAGAGTCTACTTAACAGAACTGCAAAAAGGTTATCTAGGGAGGAAAGACTTAACATTGTTAAACTAATTCCATGTACCATGAATGTATCCAGAATGTTGCAAAACCCAATTCAAAGCCAAATAGTCTTATTATTATAAAATTTATGTGATATAAAGGTCTAGCTAGATTGTATTCGTTGAAATGATCTATTGCACAACTCAAAATGCTATAATAATTAAGTACTTGTTGGTCTATTCAATCATTTTCAACTTTCAAGTGGAAACATGTGACTAATAATTGATGCTAACAAACCAAGGATCATGCGAACATCTGAAAATTTTATATATACAAGTTAAGTGGCTTCAAGTTATAATTTTGTATGCCTATTATCATTTCTAATGTTTAAAAATAGGTGCGATGTGCATGTATCAATGTGTGTCTGAATTATTTCGTTGTTGGGCTAACTTGACCGATTAAAAATTTCAATTGTCCTAGGTTTCCTTTCTTAGCTTTATTATATAACTTTCATGTGATTTTCTTTTTAGCTTGTTGAATACAAATCTTTTCTTTAAACATATACTTGAGTGGAGATGTTCTTGGATTCAAAATTCATGGTTCTGTAAGGAAGCATGTATTTGTGACTTGAGTTTTTAATAAATGTAAGAAGTTAGAAATCGTGGTCAACATTTCAAATTCTACTACCGACTGGAAAAAATGTTGTATTTTTTAATCATATTATTTAAGATTTTTTAAAATTTATAACTAACAAATGATTTTTGCAAATATGAATCGGTGATGCTTGCCAATTTTTCATCATACATGTGATTTCTAGATTAGCAATGTAAATGTGGTTAACCTTGAAATTTTACCTTTATAACCTCTTTATTATTGGTTTTTTGGTAGATTCGACTCTCTAATAAGTTTCATTAGTTTATGTGAAGGTTTGAAAAAATGCCTAGAAAACCGCGGTACAGCTCTATCCCCGATGCCGGCACTGCTGACAAAACTCAGAATGTCATTGCTCCGACATTCGGAAAAAATACTTCATTCCGTCCACCACGTATTGAAACACGGGTAGCTCCAGCAACTCAGAAAGATGCCGGTGATGCTACTGCACACCTCACAGAGACTGAAAATGTTGCTGGGCATGCCCAAATATCTTCGGAGGATGAAGATTATGATCATGAGGCAGATGAGGTTGGGTCATGGGATGACTTTGTTGATAACTTGTATGCCGAAGAAGAAACTGTAAGCCGTAACAAGCCCTATAAAGGCAAGGATACGGATTATTGGACTGTTGTAGTAAGCGGTAAAATTTTTTTCCCTGCATCCTAGATTTAATTTTTAATGAATGGCCACTCAACTAAACCTTGTAAGTTGTTTCTTAGATGGTGGCGTCAGAAGAACGATGAATTTGAGCGTCAGGGAGGCTATAGTACTACCTCCTGGTAGACAAATCATTCTGGAGTTTAATACAGAGATGCAAGTGATCGGTCAGGCAGCGGGATTATTAAGTGGGTTTCTAGGAAATTTGGGAGCTGACTTTCAGCATTTTCCCATTAACGAAGAAAGTTGAAAGACAATGGACAAAGCTCTGAAGGAACATGCATACGAGACAATTAAGGTATAATATTAAATTTCGTAGTTTTTTACGTTATGTAAAATTGGAGCAAATTCCTTTACTTTCCCTTTGTTGATGTTAATCGCACTTTTGGTCAAATATTTAGCGGACCTTTCTGTATGAGGAGGATGACCGTGGGAAAAGAAAAAAGGTCATGATTCAAAGGCTAGGAAAAATTTGGAAAGAAGCAAGAAATCACTTATACCATAAGTGTTATAACGAGCAACTGAGTTGGGAAGATAATTTAAAGAAGAAACCATCAGGAATAAATGTACAGTAGTGGAGATGGTTCGTCAACTATCGTTTGAAGGATTCTACTAAGGTAATTAACATTGGATTCATACTCCATTTAGTGTTGTTATTTTAATCATTTTGCAAAACTGAATAAAATGATTGATTAAAAGTGATAGTTGTAAAAGGCCAAAAAAACCAGTCAAATAAGTTTCTAATCGTTCAAAAAAATGGGATAATATTAACGGGGCATTACTTTCTTAAGAGCCTTCTACATGATTAATTTAATTTTTATCTTTATCTATAGGAAAAGTGTAGAAAAAATGCTGTAAATCGGTCGAAGCAACTTTTTACACATACTGGGGGCTCTAAGACAACTGCCAGGCTAAGGGATGAAGAGGTAATTATGTGTGTATTATTTTTCATACAAGTTTTTGTGGTTTGTGATATAATTCTGTAACATGTATGATTGTATGCATATTTAATGTGGGTACAGGAGAAAAAACAGCAAAGGCGCATTGGTAGAGGAGAGTTGTTTATTATGACTCATAAAAAAAGGAATGGCTCTTATATGAACGATGCTGCGCGTGTTGCTGGGGTAAGTGTTGGCTAAGAATTATTTTTGCTATATTCATGTTGCAAACTTCGACATGACAACAACCAAACTCTTGTATGACTGTAGGAAGCGATTGCGAATATCGAGAGCCAAGATGGTTCCTCGAAGGAGATTTCACTTACTGATTCGCTTGCGCAAGTTCTTGGAAAGGAGCATTCAGGACGAGTTCGAGGGTTAGGATTTGGACCATGTCCGACCGAACTTATTCATAACACGACCCAACAATCAAACTCTGGAGTGCAGATAGAGGAGTATCAGAGGGAGATTACAGAATTAAAGGCAACCGCAGCAGAACAAAAGGCAGAGATTACAGAATTAAAGGCAGCGGCAGCAAAACAAAAGGCAGAGGAAATGGAAAAGAGACAGACCATGGTAAATCTTGTAAAATACATGTTACAACAGCAAGGAGACACTTTGCCACCTGAAATTGAAGCACAGCTGAAGTCTTTGGGGAATGTAGCACAATAGGGATCTTTTAACAATTAACTGTTTTCTTCTTTCCTTTATGAATAGTATACTTTGAGGTCAAATTATTATCAACTATTTTATTTTGTCATCTATATATATGGATCATTTGGGATATCTTAGTATTGTGTTTTATTTTTTATATGGTTTTTTTTTAATTGTAATTGCAGACATAATCAGTTAAATTAATACGAAACAATTTTAAATTAAAATATTTCATGAATGTTGTTTGTCATATGAACACAAAATTCAAATAAAGTATTTGTTTGAAAAAAAAGTTATTGTTAGCGGCGGTTATGTTTGAATGCTGCAAAATTCGGTTATTTAAACAAACTCAGATAGCGGCGGTTATCTGACCACCGGGAAACGTGTCTCAACGACTCAACACAGACCTGGAAAGCAGCAGCTGTTCCAGACCGCCGCAAAACGTATTCGCCGGTAAAATGAGGTTTGACAGCGGTTATTCCGGCGGTCGAAAAAAACCGCCGCTAAAGGTTTGCCGGCGAACTTAGTTTCAGCGTTTCTTTAACCGTTGTTGTATGTTTAGCGGCGGTCAAACAACTGCCGCTAACTGAGTTTTTAACCGCCGCTATCTGCTGGACCTCTTGTAGTGTTTCCGCATCTATACTTCAACCGAAGAACTCTCGCCCACAAGGCATTTTTATTTCCAATAAGCCCCCACCAACTTTCGTCATAAATGCATGGTTGAGTGTACTAGCATGGCGAATTCCCAGGCCACCTGACTTTTTTGGCTCACAAACTCTTTTCCAGCTCACCAAATAAGTTTTGCGCATTTGATTGGTGTCTCCCCAAAGAAAATTCCTGCATTTTTTATCAATAGCATTACAAGTAGCTTTAGGCAAAAAAGCAGTTTGCATAGTATAAGATGGAATAGAAGAAAGGACAGATTTCACCAGGGTATTTCTTCCCGCTAAAGACAGCGAGGAGGCTTTCCAAGAGTTTAGATTAGCATTCATCTTGTCAATAATATTATTAAAAGTGCTTTTCGAAACTCTGGAGTGGTGAAGGGGAACACCCAAATATTTTCCTAAATCATCCGTTCTAGAGAAGTTCAAGGCTTCCGAGATGAAGACTCTCGTCTTATCCTGATTGACCTTCTGTCTGGAACTATCACAAAAGGCATTAAGACAGTTATTAATGATCTCAGCTTGTTCCAAGCTTGCTTCTGCAAATAAAATTAAGTTATCTGCGAAGCAAAGGTGAGAAATCTCTGGAGCATCTCTTTTCAAACGAATTGGTTTCCAAAATCCATGCTCTACAGCTGCATCAATAAGTTGCGATAAGCGTTCAATACACAGAACAAATAAGTAGGGAGAAATGGGGTCTCCTTGTCTGATGCCCCTAGACGGAGTGAATTCTTCCAATTCATCACCATTCCAGAGAACTCTCATTCTAGCAGAAGATAAGCAATCGTAAATGAGATTAATTATATGAGAGGGAAAGCCGATGTCCACCAGGGTGTCCTTTAGAAAAGACCATTTTAATCTGTCATAGGCTTTTTCGAGGTCGATTTTAATAGCCATCCAACCTTTTCCACCTTTCTTGCTCCTCATCGAATGAATAATCTCCTGGGTTATAATAATATTATCCGATGAATGCCTTCCCGGAACAAAGCTAGTTTGAGTTGGCCTGACCAACTTAGCCATCAAAGTTTGCAACTGTTTTGCTAACATTTTTGTAACCACCTTATACGAGACATTACACAAACTGATAGGTCTCATGTGTTTGAGGCTGGAGACCGGTTCAATTTTAGGAATAAGGACTAGGAGAGTCTCATTGATATCGCTAACCAAAGTTGGGTTCCTGAAAATATTCTGAACAAGATTACAAAGATAAGCACCAACCTTATGCCAATGTTGCTGGTAAAAGACAGCTTGGATACCATCCCTTCCCGGAGCTTTAAGGTTGCCCATAGCAAACACAGCCTCTTTAATCTCCAAGGGGGATACCAACTGACCTATCCTCTCAAAGTTAGCAGCATTTAGCTCAGGAAAGGCGTTAGAAATAATAAAAGGAACATTATCAGAATAATCACAGTAAAGTTTCGCATAAAAGGATACAGCCCGATTTTCCAGATCCTTGATTTCTATTAACCACTCGCCCTCATCATTTTGAATAGTGAGGATTTTGTTTCTTCTTCTCCTCACCATGGTAGAGCCATAGAAAAATTTAGTATTTCGGTAGCCGAACTCTAACCACTTGCTTCTCGATTTCTGGAACCACAATAACTCCTCTTGAGCAAGAACCTCCTCATAATCTCGGCATAACTGAAATTGTAAATCTTTCAAAAACCTGTTGCTCTCTTAGGTTAATCTATTAGAGATGCCATTCAGCCTTAGGATCTTTTTCTTTCTCTAAAAAATATCACCAAACACCGAAGTATTCCAATCTTGAAGAGATTTCTTGAAGTTTAGCATATTTGCAGTCCAAGAATTATCTACCTTCCAGCATCTATTCCCCATACTGTCAAAGTCCGAGTGAGTTAGCCAAGCCGCAACAAATCTGAAAGGGCGACGCCCTCTATTAATAGGTGCATTAAAAGATAACTGGAGGCAAATAGGCGAGTGGTCAGACTTCAACATTGGGAGGTGTCGAACACAAGCCTCAGGGAACCTGATATGCCAATCCATGTTGCTAAGGGCCCTATCCAACCTTTCCACCAAGTTACCTCTTCTCCAAGTAAACGACGAACCCACAAAGCCCAAATCCACCAAACCACAATTAGACGCACAGGCTTGGAAGTCTGGGCAAGCTCCTGGGTTGGTTCTAGCCACGCTTCCCCTTCTTTCATAATCATGAAGGAGAGCATTGAAGTCCCCAATAGCGCATCAAGAACTACTAATATCACTAGCAAAGTCTATCAGATCATTCCACAACTCTCTTCTGTAAATTTTCTGCGGGGAGCCATAAACTGCACTCAGGAACCACCGTTTAGAGTTGTTGCTAGATACTCTGAGGTGAACAACTTGTCTGCTATGCCTCACAATATCCACCCTCCAAAATCCTGAGTCCCCATAAGATCCAAATCCCACCATACCTCCCCAAAGCTTCAATAGTGAAGGACCCATCAAAACCCAACTTATCTCGTACTTCTTTGGCTCGATCCCCACTAATCTGAGTCTCAAAAAGAATAATCATACCAGCATGATATTCACGTTTCAATTCCTTAATAAAGAAAGCGAAATTCTTTCCCACCACTCCTCTACAGTTCCAAGCAATAATACTATTCATAAGGACAAAACAAGAAGGAAGGTTACCAAGAACCACGGTCAAGCTTGAGCATTTTCCCTTATCACTGAACCGGACCTCACAACGGATGTCGTCGCTTGTGACACTTCATTACTAGAAGAACCCCCGATATTATTATCTGGTGGTCTTCCTCCTCTACCGATTCTATCGTGATCGCTGCGATCTATGATCTTACGCGGCGGCAGTTGATTAAGGAAATTATTAGTAGCAATATGTTCTTCCAAGAACTCACCAGACCTTGTTGGTATCGAAAAAAACTCTTGTTGCTCCTTCTGAAGTCTTCTCATGCTTTCCAACATAACACGCTCCATCGCCTCTTTTTCAGGGTCTTTGGCCTTTGCTTGTATTTGAGAGAAGGGTTCTGAAATATTCAGCTTTTCACATTGTGCTTTTTCGGGAGAGCTTACCTTTGGGGTTGCACTCTTCTCTTTAGTGGTATGACTATTTTTGAGACTGTGGGCCTTCATGGAGGCCTTTTTTGGATTCAAGGAATTTTTATTGGCCCCCACTTTGATAGGCTTTTTATGGCTAGTAAAAGTTCTTACTTGGGTAAGTTGGGCCTTTTTTTCCCTTGGCCCAGAACCAATATTAAAAGCTTCCCCTTGGGCTTCTTACATTCATGCACTTGCAAATCTTCTTCTAACTCTTCCTGCAGGACGTGAAATTTTGATCCCAAGCCTTGGCCAAGACTTTCATTATTTTCATGCTCTTCCAAGATTGGAATGAGATCAGGTGTCTTTATCACTTTCTTTTTATATGTTGTGTTAGAATATTTCCTTTTTCGAATTGGTTTTTTAACCAACATCCAAGGCCCAAAATCAGGAGGATTTTGCCCGTTGCCAGAATCATGTTGAGACACTAAATGTGGATTGTTTCCATGTTGGTCCTCATTCCTTTTTTGGTTGGATTCAACTCCGGCATGGCTAACCTCGCCGGTGATTTTTTGGCTGCGGAGCTTCATTGGTCGGAGCTTCAGTACACATGTCAGCTCGATGGCCGTACTTGCCGCACGTAAAGCAAATTTGATGCAAACCTTCATACTCAATATTGAGTTCACTCCCCATCACCGAGATCTTTGGCACCAGTTTCTTGGCGAGATTAAACTCCACACAAATTCTAGCAAACTTGCCCCTCGAGTGTATAGACGTTGTCCAATCAATTTTGATCATCTGACCTATCGTCGATCCAACTCTCCATAGGAAACGTTGATTATAGAGTTCGATGGGGAGGTTCGGGATTCGGACCCAGGCCGCTATTTTTCTAACTCGATGCTCTGACGTGAGAAAGAAAGGCCTCCACCTTTGAACTATGAGAGTGTCCTGCCACCATCCAAGGACCCTCCATCAAAGCATGAGAATAATCTTCTTCATCTGAAAAATGGACTAGAAAGTAGTCACAGTCCATATCAATTACATCAATCTTACCTTTTCTCACCCAGTCTCTTTGTAGTCGTTGTTCCATGAACGCTAGCCCCACACGTTTGCCTAGGACTTTCACAACAAGTGCTGACTTCCAAGGTCTGCACCAGTCCTCAAATTCTTCTTTCGATACTGGAATAACAGGACACAGATCAAACGGTTGTTCGTCCGTTCTATTCCATTTGTCTTCCTTGTACCATCTGTCCTCCAGATCAGAGGCGTTTTCGAGCACCTCCTCCATCACGCTGGGACTCTCCTCCAGTCTTGGTCCAATGGGCGTAAGCAGAGACTCCTTGTATGACACCTTCATGTTTCCGTCGGTCATATCTTCTCGCAGGTCTGAGGAGATTATCATGTTGCTAGGATGATTGAGATCAACCTCTTCTCGCGTCTTGACTTTCTTAGTACTTCGTTGAATTAGATCTTTTTCTTGTGTAAAAATTCTAGCAGAGCTCTCCGTCATATTCTTAGCGTTTTTCTTGTTCTTATCAATAGCTAATGATAACTGATATCATATTTTCTTTCTCTAATCAT
This sequence comes from Arachis ipaensis, assembly GCF_000816755.2. NCBI lineage: Eukaryota > Viridiplantae > Streptophyta > Magnoliopsida > Fabales > Fabaceae > Arachis > Arachis ipaensis. Next base: position 5,023,848 of record NC_029792.2, read on the forward strand.
CTTCTGTTTCTAAGAGGATACAACGTTAACTCATGTCATATCTTGTTTGGGTGAACTTCTAAGAAAATATTTTTTTCAAGTTATCGTTTTTTAAAAGATCTTATGGAAAAGTAAAATTAATTTTATGTTTGGATATCTCATGCAAAAAGATCTTTTTATCTATCAATTATGTTTGGGTATAACAACATAAAAGTACATTTTTGTTTATTTATTATGTAAAAAATATCTTTTTTTTAAAGAAAAATATCTTTTAAAAAAAAAAGATGTAAATTATAGCTTTTCAAAAAATATTTTTTTTATTTTTTTAGTACTTTTATTTTTACTACTAGAAATTTGCTAAACACACTAAAAAATAAAAAAAAAAATTTTTTATCAAGATAATGGCACCTAAACAAGCACTTACAAGTTGTTCAGCACAGGTTGTAACACTAGCCAGTGTTGTTTATTATGTACAAGAATTCAGAGAGGTTGAAGAGATGAACACGTTAAAATGTTATCATACAAAAGAGTGCAAAGCACACGACGACTAATCAGAGATGAGTATTGATTATATAAGTGTCTATTATAAAATTGAGTAATTATTTGCGTGATTAAGGAGGAATATGAGGGTGTCAACAACAGTTAAGTAAATTTAGGAGTCTTAAGAACATGTTTTTGAATTCTCCAGGACGAGGTCGCTAGCATATAAGAAGAGTGGTTTTTAAGGGAAATAAAGAAAGATACCTCACACATTCATATATATAGTGCGTAAATAAAAAAATAATCCAGTAATGGGATCATATAAAACTCGAAAACATTAGAAGAGGCCAAATACAAAATACCAGATAGAAACTGAAACTTGAGGAACTTTAACGTGAGATCACTAGCCGACTAAATACCCATTTTGATCCCTGAGATTCACGCGATTATTCAATTTGGTCTTCGAAATTTAAAATTATCTATACTAGTCCTTCAGATTCAAGTCCGGGCACCAATATAGTCCTTCGACTCTTTCCGACGATGACTAGCCAAACGGAGTGATGGTATAGCACCCTCTCTGCTACGCTGGATGATGAGTAAACGACGTCGTTTACCCTTGGTGCCCAAACAAGTCAGAAATGAAGAATAGTGGAGGTAGAGAAGAAGAATAATACTTTATTTTGGGTCTCCATCGTTTTTTCTCCCTTCATATACAAAGCGATGACATTTCTTACTTGTTTGGATACCAAGGGTAAACGATGTCGTTTATTCATCATTCAGCGTGGCAGGAAGGGTGCCATCTCAACATTCTGTTTGTCTAGTTATCGCCGAAAAGAGTTAAAAGACCACATTGGTGCCGAGACTTGAATCTGGAGGATCAGTATAAATAATTTTAAATTTCAAAAACCAAAATAAGTAATCGCATGAATCTCAAGGACCAAAATGGAGATTTAATCTCACTAGCCACTTTGACTTTGGCTTCTTGCATTTTTTGTATTTGATGTGTGGTGTGGTCTGTGGAGGCAATGTTCATTCACTTCTATTCTAAGAAAACCCTTCAATTGGATTATCATGCACTTTATTATCTCACATATTTAAGCTATAACTCTATAATACACTTATTATATATAGAGAGAAATACTATTTGTACACCAAAATCAGCCACTAAAATCAGCTACTAATATATTTGTGTATAAATATATGTGTAGTTTAATTTATTTTTAATATATATTTATATTTCAGTATGTATTTTATACTGGTGGCTGACTTTAGTGGCTGATTTTAGTATACACGTAACATAACCCTTATATATATATATATATATATGAACA